>NW_019397163.1:0-97262 GCF_000591075.1 Eurytemora carolleeae
GGTTTCTGGGAGACATCATAGAAACGGAAAAGTGTTTAAAAGAAACCATTTTAGGTAAAATCCATCCAATTTTTGTTTAAAATGTAAAAAGAGAACATTTTTGATTGAAGTGATTAGAATTTAACTCTGTTGAAAAAAGCTGACTTAATATTTAGAGATTTTTCTATAAAACTTGAAGATAAAATTATCCGATAGAACACAAAAACTGATTCAATAATTGCTGGCGGTAGTAACAATACATAAGTTTTGACCTCAATATAACTTGGAATACATGGATAAACGGATGAATAAATGGATATATAGGACGGACGAAAATATTGATGAATAAATAAATAAATAAATATCTAGGAAGGATGATTAAATGGATATATAGGATGGATGAGTATCTAGAAGGATGAATAAATGAATGAATATCTAGGACGGATGAGAGTCTGGATGAATAAATAATTAAATGAATTTCTATGATGGTTAGGAAGGATGAATAAATGAATGAATATCTAGGACGGATGAGTACCTGGATGAGCACATAATTAAATGAATATCTAGGACGGATGAGTATCTGGATGAATACATAATTGAATGAATATTTAGGACGTATGAGTATCTGATGAATAATAAAATGAATATCTAGGATGGATGAATACATAATTAAATGAATATTTAGGACGAATGAGTATCTGGATGAATACATAATCAAATGAATATTTAGGACGGATGAGTATATGGATGAATACATAATTAAATGAATATCTAGGACGGATGAGTAGGTGGAAAGATGAATAAATGAATGAATATCTAGGATGGATGAGTATGTGGAGGAATACATAATTAAATGAATATCTAGGATGTATGAGTATCTGAAAGAATACATAATTAAATGAATATCTAGGACGGATGAGTATCTGGATGAATACATAATGAAATGAATATCTATTATCTAGGACGGATTAGTATCTGAATGAAAACATAATTAAATGAACATCTAAGACGGATGACTATCTGGATAAATACATAATTAAATGAATATCTAGGACGGATGAGTATCTGGATGAATACATAATTAAATGAATATTTAGGACGGATGAGTATCTGGATGAATACATAATTAAATGAATATCTAGGACGGATGAGTATCTGGATGAATACATAATTAAATGAATATTTAGGACGGATAAGTATCTGGATGAATACATAATTAAATGAATATCTAGGACGGATGATTATCTGGATGAGTACATAATTAAATGAATATCTAGGACGGATGAGTATCTGGATGAGGATAAAGAGTTCTATATTGTTGTACGAGGTGGAATATACAGGGTGGATCTAAACCAGTGGAAATGTAACTCTATATACTGGCCTAGTACAGGTATACAGACTACAGGGTGTTGGAACAAATTTCTTCACCGTCGTTGGTGAAGAAATTTTCGAATCGTTTTGGGGGAATTTAAAAAAATTTAATGACGATCGAATTTTGATGGAGACAAATATTTGAAATTTTGATGATTCATAAACCTTCCCTGGAGTCCCTAGATGTCCCACAAAAAATTTGGGCCCGATCGATTCAGCCTTTTTGACGTTTATTGGATACAAACAAACAAACAAACACCCAAATAGACAAACAGACAAGCCAAATTTATATATAGATTATCATTTCTCAATTAAAGTTTTATATATGCACACTTGCAGATATTTCCGGAGTTGCCCGTGTCTGTGTTCGTTTGAGTTTCATTTAGTTTTATTTTACAAGGCAGAAAACGACCACTTACATTTTATACACAATTTATGTTTGCTACGATTAATGATTTAAAATGTGTCCTTTTGAAATGCTGGCCATCATTGTCAAATTAATGCTTTTAGCAAATTCTGGTTTCTAAATCATATTATTTGAAATATCCAATTCAACTATTGTCAAGCCATGACAAGCCAAGGAAGATAGCTAGGCAGATAGCTAGGTTACATTTAGGATTTCCAGCAAACGAAAACGATGCGGGATTTCATGAAAAAAAGAAAATATGCCAAAATTTCACGAAAAAATGCGAAATTTCTAGAAAAAAATAATTTTTTATATTTTTTGCCAAATTTTTACATTTTTTCTTTCGCGAAACAAATTAACGCTAAAAAAGCAAAAATTTTCGCTTTTTTACGAACGGAATAATATTTTTGCAAAACAATTTTCCCATTTCACTGAAACCATAGTTACATTATTCTGATTTATGTTTACTGAATATATACTGGATTGTAATGAAACCATGTTCTACTAAACGTATGGAGTAAATCTGAGTTGATTAAAATTGGAACGTCGATAAACAAGGTTTTAAAGGATTTAACATTATAAAGGTAGGAAGTGATTTCTTTATGTGCAGGGATAATTGTGTAACCTAAAAAATGTTTAATTTTTTCAACTACGAGACTACACCGCACAATTCTGTTAAATTGATTTTGTACAATTTTGAATTAATCATTCATGAAAAACTCAAAAGTCACATGTTTAAAAGAATACATTTGATATTTGATATTTTTCATAATTTAAAAATTTCAGTCTGAGGCTGTTTATAAATTTTATAAAACTATTGTGTACTTTATCATTCTTCCTCACGTCATGGTGAATTTCATAATGAACGTGCTATATTGTATTCATCGTGCTATACAATTAAATTAGCTGTACATTATAGCACGTGTGCTATTAAGTTTTGATTGGTTCCCGGATTTTCTCCAAAAAATTTAGGATATTTCCAAAATATTTTTTTCAATTAAATGAAAAATAAAATTGAAATCAACTTTATATTGACTTCTGCTTTGTTTCAAAGCTTATTTGATCTAGAAAAAGACATTGAAATAAGATAAGTACAAAAACGTTTCATAAAATTAGCTATAACACTATTTTATATTTTTCAAAAAATTGTATAACACTGCGAACCAAAATAACAGTGTTATAAATAGCTAAATTTTTGGTGTATTTTCATTAAATAAAATGAAGTTATTTTTAAAATCAAAAAGAACAGAAAAATAAAAATCAATTTTGCAGAGAAACCACAATGAGAAATGATAATTTTTCGAAAAATAATGGATATCTCATTTGAACTTGATTTAACAAAGTTTTTAAGGGTACCGTTGTGAATCAGGCATTACCACTTTGCATAGACCCTTGCTTATACCCGACAGAAAATGTTTCCTTTCAGAATAAAATCTGGAAAATAAAATGAAAATGTTTTATAAATGATACGTCAAATTTAACCGGATTTGTATTCTGCGTAGGAAAAGTTTGGTCTAAGAAGAGAATATATTCAACCTGTAGCAGACTAGCAGCAGCAAATATTCCACTATTCCACACACATTTCAAATTTTAAGTGTATTGATTAGGCACTCTGGGCTGGAATTGAACTCGAACAGATGGCAGTTTGTACTAACCCGCCACCATAGAGAAAGGAAACGATGAGGAAAAGCCTACCTAATGTTGTTAACACAAATTCGAAATATAAGGAAGACGATGTTACCGACTAAAATGCCGTAGTCTATTCTCCAGACGTGTTTATCTATTTCCTCCATGAAGCACCCACATGTCAAACCCCGCTCATTCGTTCCCCCCTCACCCCTCTACACATCCCAGCCCTCAGTCAGGTTAGGAGAGTTGAGCTAGTAACAGCTCCGACACAGGGAGCCTCTTGACTCCTTTATGATGATGACGGAGATACTCAGCTAGTAGCAGACGTGCTTACCCGAAGGGTTCCCAGTTTATCATGCATTCCAGAGACAACATAATCGCTCAATCGCATCATGATAAATTCGCAGATGCCTTCTAGGTTGGATAAGCCCTGTTGTTCCAGTTCCTGTTTATCTGCTCCACCAACATGAAGCTCTACATCACTCCCATGAATTACCCTCAAATATTCATCATTAATTCCTTTGTTAATTTCTAAACCAACCAATTTTAACCCATTCTTGGGCAAATATTTCAAAACTTTCGTTTTTATTAAATAAATGTTAGAAATATCCATTTGGATCTCTTTTATTTTATTATAGTGACTTTTAAAGTCAACAAATGTGTTTATCTAATTATCTATACAAAATACAAATATTCAATTATCTACATTTAACAACCCCCAATAAATACAATCACTCTATGTACAAGTGTGCAGTGTTAGATACGTAAACATATCGTGATGTACACAACCGACCATCCTATTAATCAATTAATTAATAGGGTGGTCGGTTTTGTACATCTGAAGTAAGCTTTACCTCTCGTTTCCTTTCTCTATGCCCGCCACTTTATCCTATTTGAGCAACCCAACTGGCATAGTCCACCGTGCAGGTTGAATCTTTCATATCTGTTTGCTAGATGTTCCTAGTTTGAATCTTTTGTCATACACTTAATTTTGCAGGGGGTGGGGGGCAGCTTTTACGTTGCCCCCCTGAGTTACGGTCCTGGGCTTGCCCATTTGGCTAAATTAAATTTTTAGCTAATAACTGAACTTTCAGTTCTTTTAACGAATTAAAACTGAATGGTTCTCTCTCTGTCAGTGCACAAAATAATTCCTTCATTTTTCACAAACTTTGTTCGTTAACTCTGCTCAGCTGACAGCAACATAAGTAACTTCAGGATAACACTTTAATGCTTTTAATGAAATCTTTTTAAAAAACGACCCATCAAAGGAGCAAGTTCAGTCTTGAATCTTATTAAATCTAACAATTGCTAACTGATGATTTGGCAAAAACTATAAATTTATAAATAAGATCTTTAACATTATCTTAATTCTCATCCTTTTTGGGAAACCAAAAAAACATGCAAAAACTGGAAAAGAAAGGCCTTTTTCTTGATATTATAAGTAAATGCAGTTGCGGTGTTTATTCTGCAGAACTGTATCAGAATTCTTATAAAATGCATTTAGTATTGCAAAAAGATTGCATTACAGGCTAGAGAGGAGAGGATGAGAGTACACACATGGCAATTTTTTTCTTATTTGCCTAGCTTTGGATTACCATACAAACATCCTCTATAAATATATATTAATATATATTGTAGTAATCTCTCTAATTGGGTGTTTCTTTGTCTGGACCGATTTGCCTCAAATTTAAGTTGTGTAAGTGGATTTTTATAGCAAAAACTCCATGTAAAGCTGGGTTTCCAAACTATTACAAAATAATACCAGAGAGCTCGCAGCAATAAAGCCATGCAGCCATACACACATACACACACTTTTATGTACACACATTCATACACCCCTACATAAATATATGCATACATACACCCTAACTCCCCTAACATATGAATATAATTAGAGCCATGAACCGCTTATCTCAATTAAAGAGTGCCATAGTTAATTCACTTTGAGACTTAATTTCTACAACAGCAACGAGCAAAACTATGGCCGAAATACCGAAAAGTAAAAATGACTTCTGACAAATGTAACAATTTTTTGGATTGAACATGTACTTTTTTTCTGCATAAAATGTGATTTTATGAAAAATTAATGGACTTTTTAAAAGAAAGACCACTTTATGTTATGTTGACAGTCCATGTAACAATGAAGAACAAATATAATTTATGAAAGGAATCCTTCCAGTAAGATATTGTATTCTCAAACTGAAATAAAGTCTGGATAAACAAGATAAACTATGATAATATTTTCTTAAACAATGTTACACAAATATTTATTTTTAGTCAAATATAAATTTCTTTTTCTCACAAGATTTATTAAATTCGTGGTTTTACTTGATTAAATAAATTTATGGAAAATTTGAATAAAATTGTTTAAAGTCTTTTTAGAGTGATCTTAGTTTGATTTGATAGGTTTTACATATTTCTACAGTCTTTATTCTACATAGATAAACCAATTCTTTTATAAAGATAGATTTTGCCTCAAAATAATTTTTATATATTTTAAATTCTAAAATGTAAACAAGAAAATCTGCAAACTTTTTTTCCAATAAGCAACAGAAGCTTTAGATAATAACATAATAGATGATCCTGAAGGCCCCAGTCAATCTATCAATATGTTATTGTTTATGTTCAGGATTAGAGATAATGAGAGGGACCTGGTTCCATGACCAATCTTGGCAACCAGTTGATTGTGAACATGCTGATAGGTTAGTATAAAATGCTGATATATATATCTTTCACTAGCTGATAGGTTAATAAAACTTACTTATATATATGCTAACTAGCTGATAGGTTAGTAAACCATGCTTATATGTGTTAAATAACTGATAGGTTAGTATAACATGCTGATATATGTTAACTAGCTGATAGGTTAGTATAACATGCTGATATATATATAACTTGCTGATTGTATTGTATATGAATGTTATGTTTTTTTTTGATACCCTATTACAATAAGACCCCCGGCCACCCCCCCCCCCCGCCCGTGGTATCAATTTTGATTCGAAAAGGTCTGTTAAGAATTTAAAACCACGAAAAAACTTTCCTACCCGAATTAAGAATACATTTACCTTCTATAGATGCTAAACAGAGTTAGATTTTACATTCTGAAAAAACGAGACGATTATTTATGAATTGATCCAGAATAATTGTTCTGTAAATCTGTTTTAGAATGTCACACCTAGCCCTGTGTATCATCTAGGAAGTATTTTATAATAAGATTATGATATGTAAATTTTACATTTCGATACAGATCCAGATCCAGAAACAGATACAGATTCAGATCCAGATCCAGATACAGATTCAGATACAGATACAGATACAGATACAGATACAGATACAGATACAGATCCAGATCCAGATCCAGATACAGATACCGATACAGATTCAGACAGGAAACCTCTCAAGAGGTCTTAAGTTTTTTTTTTTGGTTTGGTTTGATCTCTGAAATTGGGTTTATTAAGTTTGGTTTGAGCTCTAAAGTTAGGTTTTTTTGGTTTGGTTTGAAATCTGAAATTGGGTTTATTTTGTTCTGCTTGAGCTCTGAACTTTGGTTTATTTGGTTTGGTTTGAGCCTTGAACTATTTGGATTGTTCTAAAATCACTAAGATATTAAGATACGAATCTAGAAAATTGTTGAGTCAGAACAGAAGGGGAGTCTTTTCAAGGAAGAATGAATAAAGAAGTATAGTATGGTTGGGTGGAGGGTTGGATAGGGAAATGGGGAGTATGGTTGGGTGGAGGGTTGGATAGGGAAAAGGGGAGTATGTTTGGGTGGAGGGTTGGATAGGGAAAAGGGGAGTATGGTTGGGTGGATAGTTGGATAGGGAAATGGGGAGTATGGTTGGGTGGAGGGTTGGATAGAGAAATGGGGAGTATGGTTGGGTGGAGGGTTGGATAGGGAAATGGGGAGTATGGTTGGGTGGAGGCTTGGATAGAGAAATGGGGAGTATGGCTGGGTGGAGGCTTGGATAGAGAAATGGGGAGTATGGTTGGGTGGAGCCTTGGATAGAGAAATGGGGAGTATGTTGGGTGGAGGGTTGGATAGGGAAAAGGGGGGTACATGGTTTGGTGGAGGGTTTGGGTTTTTTAATTTTCCCCCGGCGGACAAAGGAAATAAGTTTTTGTCACAAACTCTAATTTTCTAATCCTTACATCTCAGCAACCAGATGTTCTAGATAAAATATTTTAAGTTTAATATATCAAAAGTTTACACCGATTGGGTGCAAAGATATGGGATTACAAAAATTGAGTTTGTGGCAAAAACTCTATTCCTTTGGAGGGTTTATCATTTTTAACAGCTTCAGCAAAGATTTCGTAAATATCCGTAAGACACTTCCGGATCCAAATTGATCCAACTTGGAAACCTTAGGAAAATGTAAGTAAGGGGGGAGGGGGAATTTACAAGGGAGGTGGTAGTTGAACCCACAATATAATTAAAGAAAATAAGCACTCACTACAATTACTATATCTTTGCAAGGAGAACTTATTGATTCAAATATAAAAGGTATCAGAACCAGGTTGCAAAGATATCTAGATGAGAAAATTAAAATTAGTGGCGAGTGTTTACTGTTCACTGTTCATTTTCTTTGATTATTAAACATTAACACTATTAGAACTAGAAATTCTACATTACAGAGTCTATAATAAAACATTTCAACTATTTTATTGCATTTATTAACCATTGAAGTTTTGAAAATGAATAACTAACCACTATTGGCATCTGCATGAACATTGAACAGCATTCCTCTCTGGTTTAGTAAACAGTTCTCAAAACAAACAAAGTTTCTTGTTTTCCCGTAAATAATGGAAAAATGGAAATCCCATATGTAATTAAAGACGTCTTTATCTGAACTGTTTTATCAGTGTAACCAAACATATAGGAGCGTCATGCTTCAAGCTAAAAAAACCAACTAAACAATGTTGTTCCTTCTAAATATTCCAATTCAGGGTTAAAATGGTACGGAAATTATTTTTTAAAATAAAAGAATTTATCTCTTATTATTAATGATTAACTTATTATATGACGGGTAGAGAAGTTATATGGATTAAAAAAATAAGACATTTTCTTAAAACAGGGAAGCCAATTTTTTTTAAGCATTGTATTCGTTCCTTCGTTTACTGCAGTGGAGTTTTCTTTTGTTGCTGAGGAATGTTGTTTAAATGTTTTTTCAGAGTTTTTTTAACAAGATAATACACATTTTTAGAATTTCTTTTTCACAATATTTTGATTTCTCAAGAAATTCTCATGTTGATGTTGGTCTTGGATATCAAAGGGATAGTTCAACAAGTAGGTGGATATTTAAGGGATAGTATTCCTAAGTTGATAGAGAACATGGATATTAAAGGGATAGTATTCTCAAGTTGATAAAGAACGTGGATATTAAAGGGATAGTATTCCCAAGTTGATAAAGAATGTGGATATTAAAGGGAAAGTATTCACAAGTTGATAAAGAACGTGGATATAAAAGGGATAGTATTCCCAAGTTTATAAAGAACGTGAATATTAAAGGAAAAGTATTCCCAAGTTGATAAAGAACGTGGATATAAAAGGGATAGTATTCCCAAGTTTATAAAGATCGTGGATATTAAAGGGATAGTATTCCCAAGTTGATAAAGAACGTGAATATTAAAGGGATAGTATTCTCAAGTTGATAAAGAACGTGGATATTAAAGGGATAGTATTTCCAAGTTGATAAAGAACGTGGATATTAAAGGGATAGTATTCCCAAGTTGATAAAGAACGTGAATATTAAAGGGATAGGATTCTCAAGTTGATACAAAACGTGGATATTAAAGGGATAGTATTCCCAAGTTGATAAAGAACGTGGATGTTAAAGGGATAGTATTCTCAAGTTGATAAAGAACGTGGATATTAAAGGGATAGTATTCCCAAGTTGATAAAGAACGTGGATATTAAAAGGATAGTATTCCCAAGTTGACAGAGAACATGGATATTTAAGGGATAGTATTCCCAAGTTGAGAGAGAACATGGATATTTAAGGGATAGTATTCCCAAGTTGATAAAGAACATGGATATTAAAGGAATAGTATTCTCAAGTTGATAAAAAACGTGGATATTGAAGGAAAAGTATTCCCAAGTTGATAAAGAACGTGGATATTAAAGGGATAGTATTCCCAAGTTGATAAAGAACGTGTATATAAAATGGATAGTATTCCCAAGTTTATAAAGAAAGTGGATATTAAAGGGATAGTATTCCCAAGTTGATAAAGAACGTGGATATTAAAGGAAAAGTATTCCCAAGTTGATAAAGAACGTGGATATTAAAGGGATAGTATTCTCAAGTTGATAAAGAACGTGGATATTAAAGGGATAGTATTCCCAAGTTGATAAAGAACGTGGATATTAAAGGGATAGTATTCCCATGTTGATGAAGAACGTGGATATTAAAGGGATAGATTCCCAAGTTGATAAAGAACGTGGATATTAAAGGGATAGTATTCCCATGTTGATAAAGAACGTGGATATAAAAGGGATGGTATTTCCGCGTTGAGAGAGTACGTGGATATTAATTTTAAAAGTCAAAATATTGATTTTCTAATTGTCATCATGACAAGAACCAATGATAATTTAAAATACAAAGATATCTGACACTAAGAAAAGTACATTTGGATTGAAATAGTCGGTGATATTCAGATGTATTTAGAAACAATTCATTTAGCGTTTTCTATATTTCATTCTATATATTGAACTGGGTCTAGAGTAAAGTTGGCAACTTTTCTGAAAATAGGTTTAATATTTAAAGAAATTTGGCAGGATAAGTTTAAGTTGTACAAGCCCTGAACCTGGGGGAGAGGGAAAAAGTTTGAACCATAAGAACAACTTTCAAAGGGTTTAACAAACTAGAACACATTTTTCCAAAAAAGAAACAAGATAACTACAAGTATAAGTATGGTTCAACATCATTTATAAAAAATTTAAAAATATTTAAATTTTTCTAGTTAACGCAACTCTTTTATAGTACACTCAAAATTTGAAAATAGACACAAACGATTGGCAGTAAATACCCTACTGCAATAAATCCGTTTAGATTTGTATCCATCCAGGTACAAATCATCACTCTCGTTAATCCACGAGGCATAGAACTATTGAGTTTTACCGTTTAAACGTGGAAGTATATATTTTCAGTGTCCTATTATACATATATATATATATATATATGTTAAAAAAATTAAATATCGTCGACCGCGACTTTGTATAAAAGACTTTTTGTAATTTTTAACCTCGATCATCTGAATTTTTCCCACAAAATCTGATTTTTTATGGTTTTGCAACCCGATGCTGTAGACCTATTTATTGTAAGCTATGAATTCTGTTGGATCAAATAATCGAAGTTTGAAAAACCTGATGGTTTGCACCATCAGGTTGCAAAGATATAGGGATCACAAAATTTGAGTTTGTGATAAGAACTAAATTTCTTTCCGAGATTCAAAACTATCAAAAGCAGTATTTTTGCATAAATAAATGATAGTTTCTCTGAAATAATATAAAAGAAAAACCAAGAAATTGAGTCTGCTGTGCCACCAACTAAACATTTTCTAATCCCTATATTTCTGCAACATGGTGGTAAGCTTTTATATTTAAAAAAGATTATTCATAATTGCATAACTCATAGTTTGAAATATCTAAGATCTGTGGGTGTGAAACAATTTTCGGGTCCAGAAAATCAGAATTTGGGGCAAAGACTCAATTCCTTTCATTTAATCAAAGGCCTTTTTAAAGTCCAAAACTGATTTTTTAAAATTCTATCTCTCTTTATTTCAATTGGAATATTTTATTTTTACGAGTCGGCCCTTTAAAATATTGCAATGCCAAAAGCTGAAATTTTATCATAATCATAAATTTACCAAATGTACGGTGTGCAGCTCTCGTACAATTATATAATAAAGGGACACACAAATTGTATTAATTTTTCCTTATTTTTCAACCCTAAAAAGGTTAAAGAACCAAACGCTTCACACTTTTTTCTCTAAAAGGCTGTCATATTATACGATCATAATGAAATTTATATCACGATGTTTTAGTATGCCAGGACTTAATGATTAAAAAATGTTTTAATTTGATCAATTCTTTAAATGGTATCTGTGTATATCGTTAATCTATGCAAGGAGTATCACTTGAAAAAACTGGTACAGTCTGTCTACTAAGAACTACAGCATATCACGTAGGTGGTAAATATGCTCTCTATTCTGAATAATGACGAAGGGTCGGGGTTGAGCAGGTTATATAAGCCCTATCCCCCTCTCATTCAAAGCACACTTCAAGGAAACCAAAACATTAGAAACTTAAAGAAAGCGTTGTTCATAATTTGTGTAAAGTATTTGAGATAATAATTCCATAAGGAAAGTTTAATAAAGTTTAAAGAATAGAAGAATTTATATTGTCCTACCGGAGAATGATAAATTGTTTAATTTTAATAAACGTCAAGGTTTACGTTCAAGGTTATGGGAAGGGCTAAAAGTAGAAAGTAGTTTGTGGAAATAGAAATAGATAAAATAAATCAACTAAATACTAAATACTAAAATAAATCAAAATATTTTTTTCAAAATTCAAAATTTCGATTTATTTTAGCTTTTCCCAAAGTATTTTAAAAATTCTGCTTAACAATTTTAATATTTAGTATATACTGAACACTTTAGATAGTTTTTATTATTTTAGGATAGAAGCCGAACACATAAAGAAGTTTATGGGTCACAAAATGGCTGATTATGTTTGGGATGTGAGGACATCAACTAGACGAGAAGTTCAGGTAGATAATCAGGATTTAGGTAGATAATCAGGTTTAGGTAGATAATCATGGTTTAAGTAGATAATCAGGTTTAGGTAGATAATCAGGTTTAGGTAGATAATCAGGGTTTAGTAGATAATCAAGGTTTAGGTAGATATTCAGGGTTTAAGAAGATTATCATATATGGTAGAGAATCAAGAGTATATTTTAAAATTAAAATTTTAAATATATTTAGAGTTTTTTTTAAATTTTATTTTAGTGCAAAAAAAATGACAATAATAAAAATAATAAGTTTTGCTTTAGGTAGATAATTAGGCTTTAGATAGATAATCAGGGTTTAGGTAGATAATCAGGGTTTAATTAGATAACCAGGGTTTAGGTAGATAATCAGGGTTTAGGTAGATAATCAGGGTTTAGGTAGATAATCAGGGTTTAGGTAGATAATCAGGGTTTAGGTAGATAACCAGGGTTTAGGTAGATATTTAAGGTTTAGGTAGATAATCAGGGTTTAGGTAGATAATCAGGGTTTAGGTAGTTAATCAAATTTAGGTAGATTATCAGGGTTTAAGTAGATAATCAGGGTTCAGGTGTAGATAATCAGCTTTAGGTAGATAATCAGAGTTTAGGTAGATAATCAGGGTTTAGGTAGATCATTAGGGTTTAGGTTGATAATCAGGGTTTAGATAGATAATTAGCTTTAGATAGATATTCAGGGTTCAGAGAGATAAACAGGGTTTAGGTAGATAATCAGGGTTTAGGTAGATAATCAGGGTTTAGGTAGATATTCAAGGTTTAAGTAGATAATCAGGGTTTAGGTAGATAACCAGGGTTTAGGTAGATAATCAGGGTTCAGGGAGATAATAAGGGTTTAAGTAGATAATCAGGGTTTAGATAGATAATCAGGGTTTAGTTTGATAATCAGGGTTTAGGTAGATAACCAGGGTTTAAGTAGATAATCAGGGTTTAGGTAGATAATCATGGTTTAAGTAGATAATCAGGGTTCAGGTAGATAATCAGGGTGTAGGTAGATAATCAGGGTTTAGTAGATAATCAAGGTTTAGGTAGATATTCAGGGTTTAAGAATATAATCATATATGGTAGAGAATCAAGGGTATAGGTAAATAATCAGAGTTCTTGTATACATGATATCTACAAATAAATAATAAAATTTTTTAAAAATATTTCGAGTTTTTTAAAAATTTAATTTTAGTGCAAAAAAAATGACAATAATAAAAATAATAAGGTTTACAAATGAATTACCATGTTTTTAGGTTTAACCGCCATGTCTAAAGTTTAATTCTTTGGCTATAAACCTACGACCCCCCCCCCCCTACCCCCTATCAGGGGGGTTTAAGTAAATGGGTAAACTTGTGAGCACAGCTTAACCCTGTAAAAATCCCTCCCTTGACATGTATGCTGAATACAAATTATCTTTAATATTCACATACAGCTGGTTCATAGTAGACTACTGTTAGTCAAAAATAAAAGATAAAAATAGGGTTGATGAAGCGGTTTCTGCCTTCATATGGACTGCCCCTATATTTTAAAGCAACTATCTCCTTTTAAACTTTGCATGAGAAAAAATCAAGGACGTTTTTCACGTTTTACGGTTTTTTAAGAATGCAACTTACAGGTTAGAAGAAAAGAGCAAGGAAGTTGCCACATTTATTTATATGATTAAAACGGCAATATCTCCCACATTATTACTCAAATAAACATCTAAGGGGTATCTTAGGGAATTGCAAATGCCATTTTTTAGTAGGGAGGATCACTTTAAATTACGCCAACAGTTCCTTTAAACTTGACTCTTAATATTCAGTTTTTTTCAGAAAAAAAAGAATTTTCAGAATCACACAAAAATGGGTGTTAGAGAATTTCACCAGCGCAACTTCCCCAACACAATTTCCCCAGTCACAACTTCCCCAACGGCAATTTCCCCAACTGCTAATTTCCCAACACTGACTTCCCCGTCACTTATTTCCCCAATACCAACTTTCCCAACAACGATTTCCCCATGCAGTAAAATCCTATCCGGCAAATTAAAGAATTCTTGTGCTGACTTAGGAACTTTTGGTCTCTCAGTAGCAACCAGAGAAGCACTTCGGTTCATTTCTAAAGGCTTAGTTTACCAGAACCGACCTGCCTGCAGAATATCAGGGTTGGCTACAGCTGTTTTTCAATGGCGGAAGCTCCACACTTTGCAATTGCATGGTTTATATTATTATTATGGTTGTTGGAAAGTGATATTACGTTCAGATCCAGAACGATTGAGTTTTATCCCTTGAGATTTATTGTAGGTTATACTCATACTTATTGGGATCCACCAGAACATTGCTCTACTTTGTGGCATTGTATAAACTGCTAGAAATGATCCAACTGATTGGGTTTTTCACATTTAAAAAGTTGCGAATTTTTTTATCTCCAAATTGCGAATTTGTTAATTGGAATAATGTTAAAAACGAACAAATTTAATATTTTACCAAATGGCAAAATTGTTGTTGGGGAAATTGCTGTGTTTACTGCATCGGGAAATTGTTGTTGGTGAAGTTTCTGTTGGGGAAATTAGTGATTGGGGAAATTGTCTGTTGGGGAAATTGCTGTTGGGGAAGTTGTCTCGGGGAATTAGTGACTGAGGAAGTTGCGCTGGAGAAATAGCCCAACACCAAAAAATGCAGGAATTGAAAAAAGAACTGTCATGACTACATAAAGTTTAAAATTCCTAAAATATTCTTAAAATTTTGAAAAAACAAGTATTAATTAGATTTTTTTTATTTTTTTATTTCTGTTTTTGTTAAGGTTCATCATGTTATGCAGTTTCCAGGGGAATACAGGTATAACTTTTTATTTCTATAATGTGTCCAGAGATGAAAACTTTAGAATGGGATATCCTTAATCCCGATCGTTTAATTAATCTGGAGATTAAATTCATGAGGAGAACAAGCATTATTTAATCTCAAGATTAAGAAATAGAGTGGATTAAGCATTAGTCCCGATATCCACCATTCTAAAGTTCCCAGCTCAAGTTGAACAGATTTTTTTATGAATTCAAGGGATTTTAAAATATCTTGTGAATGCTCGAACAAACTTTGTTTTAAATTGGTAGCAATAATAAAAAAATTGGTTTTGACATTTTTCACCTAGGAAAACCGATCCGAAAAAGTATTTATTAAAAAATGCAGTTTGAAAGTTTTAAAACTCGTAATTTTGTTGAAATAAAATTAAAAGTGTTCAAAATAAGCCTAAGTGTTCTTTATTTCCCCCTTCTCTCCCTCCCCCATTTATATGTTTGTTCACGTGGAAAAATAAAAATAAATAATATTTTCTACATTAAAAAGTAATAAGTATAAAAGTATGCAAAACGGCTGATTCCTGTCATGTCAGAAAATGATGAATAGTCTATAAGCTCTCAGTGTGATAATTCTAAAACTTATTATTCAGCATTTATTTACATTTACTACTCATGAAAACTAGTTTAAAGAGAGTGTTCGCGAAAAATTAGGATTATTTATTTCTATTCGATGTTTTTGTGAGGAAAATATAAAGAAAAAATTAGTTACAAGAAGGAATAATGTAGGAAATATTGGGAGCAAATAAAATTACAGCGTAATTTCGCGAAATTGAAGTTTCGCTAATTGCGTAATTACTACAAAATTTCGCAAAATTACTTTGTAGAAATTACGTGAATTACGCTTTAATTTCGCGAAATTGAAGTTTTGCTAACTATGCATAATTATTACAAAATTTCGCGAAATTATTTTGTAGAAATTACGGCCGAAATTTCGCAAAATTGAAGTTTCGCCAATTACGCGTAATTCTGCAAAATTTCACGAAATGAAAATTATTTCGCGTAACTGCACGTAATTTCGTGTAGGTGAATAACAGCTTTACGTTGGAAATCATAGTTTGTTTCCAACTATGTTAAAGGGACTATTGTTTTAATTTAAAGTTACCCTTCAATTAAAGAGCGAGTTAACGGGATTCACAGCTGTACCCTTTACACATTTACACCGTTATCTGATCAATAATTTGGGAGTTATCGTCGTTCTTTTAGCTTGAAAGTGTTTTCTTCTAACACGTCAGTATGCCGAGTCCATTAGCGCCTGATCCAATCAGGGTTCCGTCATGTGTTTGTTGTCTATTCTGAACCAATAGAAATAGTATATATCGGTAACATTTATATTTCTATCTATCTCATTATCCAATTAGAGTTAAGAATCCTTCAATCGGCGCTATTAGTAAATGGAAATATTTACTTCTACTGAAACTATAGTGATGTTTATTTTTATATTCATATTATTCACGCTCTATTGATTAGACAAAACTTTAAAGGTACCGTTGTGAATCGATTATGCCTCTCTGTAAATTGAGGACCACCTTACTTCTACACTTTAAGTATATTATTCCAGGGTGGAATGGATGTCTCCCGAAGAAACCTATATGCACCTAGAGTCAACAGGTAAAAATAAAGGAAATAATAATTAAAATTAGAAAAAATACAAAAAGTATAAAGCAATGTTTCTAATTGAAATTAAATATTATACGTTGATTAACAAGATATGATTATAGTTATAAAAGAAGCCATATTATTATAATTTTCAAGGTTTCGGCAAAATTAATTTAGCAAAATGGAAATTGAGGAAATGAGCAGAATTTCGCCTAAAGGTTTCGAAATTCCTGAAACTTAAAAGCTATAATTTTTAAAGTAAGGTTTGAAGCACTCTGCTTGCCTAGATCTAATATAACAATCTATATATAAATTTGGCTTGTCTGTTTGGGTGTCTGTTTGTTTGTTTGTATCCAATAAACGTCAAAACGGCTGAACCGATCGGGCCCAAATTTTTTGTGGGACATCTAGGGACCCCGGGGAAGGTTTATGAATGATTGAAATTTTAAATATTTGTCTCCATCAAAATTCGATCTTCATTAAATTTTTTAAAATTTTGAAAATCCGCGAAATTTTTTGTGAAAATCCGCGAATTATTTTTGTTTTGTTTTACGATGTACACAAAGAGAACATGTTCACAATTAATTTAGAAGATGGGCGCGAAGCACCCTCTAAGGCTAGTATTAGTAAACTACCCCTCCCACCCCTATACTGTCCCTTGCATTAATGTAAAACGGACCTTTGGTGCAACCTCTACTAAAAATAAATGTTTTAGGATCGAAAATCTATAGAGGTCTAGTTGAGTCTGTAGGAATAAAGAAGTCTGCAGGTACAAATATATAGACACTAAATATAAAATTATATATTTGGAAGATCACTACCCTCCCCCCTCCCACCCATTTCTTCCTGATAGGAAGGAAATAGACGTCTAATTTCGGCATTCTTTAACATTTTTGGTTTGTTTTGGAACGATCTGAAAGATTTGGGGTTCATCAGTTTTAAAAGAAAAAAGGAACTGCACACTCGCCTAAAAATCTAATATTTAATCTTAAATCTTAGCAACTTGATGGTGTTAACCTTTGGTATTTAAAGAGGCCGAATTTGAAGAATTTGAGCCGCGTCTAAAACTTAAGACGCGGCTCGAACATGGTTTTATCCACTTGAAAGTATATTCAATGTTTCGAGAATTGAGCCAGAGCTCAATTGGAACCGGTTTTTGGCGGTTCAGCGACGCAATTAATATTCTTTAAATCCGGCCTCTGAACTTGTGATTTTAAAAATATATCTCCGACATAAGAACAAAAAACATAATGATAAAAAATTAGAGTATGAGTGAACATTTAAAGTAAAATGAAGGGTCACTTGAAATTACAACCACAGTTCCTTTAAAGCGCGATTTTACCGTGTTAAAGTTCAGTTAAAGTTTGATTAAATATCAATTAAAAACGTTCACGATAAAAGACTGAACAGTGTGGATTTGAACAATTACATATTGTTTTATGCACGTACTATATCGACTTTTTTTACATTATTAAAGGCTAGTATTACACTTAGTCACTTAATATATGTGTATTTGTATAATATGAATACAATATATATATATAAATATATATCATAATCTATGAAAGTGCCTCCAAACGGATGTTCTGTAATTTTAAAGAGCGATAGGCAATTTCAAATTTATGTAAATAATTGTCAAGCCAAATCTAGAAGAGTTATTGATAGGTCAATCTTTGTTGTCCATTTTAGACATGATTTTCTCTGCAGTATCACGCCATTGGCTGAAGTTCTGGTGACGTAATACGGACTATATGTAATAATATTATCAATTATATCTGCAAATGCAAAATGCAAAATCAAAAATTATAATAGTAGCAAACCTGAGATTCTCAGGCTCCTGTGGGATATAATTTCGTTTTTAGATTGGTTGCGTATTTGCTGAATATGATCTGTTTAAACCTACTATTTTTATACAAAATTGTATATTGTATATTTTGTATAATTTTGACACAGTTTTATATCAATTATAAAAGAAAAACAGTTATAATACTGCAATATTCTTCATATAATTTGTACGATTTACGGATTTACCAGGAAAGAGAAAATTTTAAAAAACTTACACTCCACTGATTTTGTTTAGAAAAGTGTATATAGAAAAGTTGATTTGTTTTGTTGTTATAGTAGTTGCTGGATTCGTTTAAAAAAATCTTTAAAAAATCATATTTCAGGTTACCGCATTTTCAGGGGGTACAAGGAACCGTGTAATGCCGCTGAACGTTTACCTGATGTATCGCATATCGTCTTTGTTGTTCATGGAGTGGGCGGTATTATGGACGAATCAACAATCGGCAGAAATGCTACAATGCTCAGGAATGAATTATTCAAAATAATTCAAAATTGAAAATAATTGATTTATTTTGTCAAATCAGTAAAATTTGACAATTTTTTAAGATTAAAAAAGGAAAAACAAAGATAAAGTAAAATTTAAAAGAACGTTTGATTTTACATATTTTCCAATCTACAGAACTATAGTTTATGAATTCTAGAATGATTATTCTATTTGAATATAAGCGAGCTAAATTAATATATTTGAAATTAATTTGAAAATTGTGGGAAAAATTTCAAAATCTTGCTGCATATTATCTACAGAATTTTACACAGTAATTGATAAATGTAAGATTTACTGCAATATTCTCGGTACAGTAAAAACTACTTGACTCTCGCTGCAGTATAATCCGTCCAGTCCCATCCATTCATCAACATTCATTAGGATAATGCGCAAGCTTAGACCTTGAAGTAGGGACACATTCTTAATACAAGACCGGGACTCATGCCCGGGCCCATTCTTAATATAGGTGTGGGACTCATGTCTGAACCCATTCTTAATACTAGACCAGGACTCATGCCCGGGCCCATTCTTAATACAGGTGTGGGACTCATGTCTGAACCCATTCTCAATACAAGACTGGACTCATGCCCGGGTCATTCTTAATACAGGTGTGGGACTCATGCCTGAACCCATTCTTAATACAAGACCAGGACTCATGCCCGGGCCCATTCTTAATAAAGGTGTGGGACTCATGTCTGAACCCATTCTTAATACAAGACCAGGACTCCTGCCCGGACCCATTCTTAATAAAGGTGTGGAACTCATATCTCACCCCATTCTTAATACAAGACCAGGACTCATGCACGGGCCCATTCTTAATACAGGTGTGGGACTCATGTCTGAACCCATTTCTCAGACAGGACCGGGGCTCATGCCCGGGCCCATTCTTAATATAGGTGTTAGAGTCATACCTGAACCCATTCTTAAACAGGGGACTCATACCTGAACCCATTCTTAAACAGGGGACTCATACCTGAACCCATTCTTAAACAGGGGACTCATGTCTGAACCCATTCTTAAACAGGATACTCATACCTGAACCCATTCTTAAAACGGGAGACGAGCCTTTCTGAAAACGAAGGGCTCATGTATTGTTCATATTTTCTGAAACTTTAAGAAAACTAATTTAGGTGGTGTATTTTTCGACCTACACATATCCGCCATACTCCACTTCTGACCTACGCCAAATCCGCTATACTTCACATCCGACCTACTAGAACGTGGTATTTTAGCTGCTATATGGACTTGTAGCCGCAGCGCCCGGCCCCCTAGCCTGTCCTAGCCGCGGCGCTCGGCCCCCTAGCCTGTCCTAGCCGTAGCGCTCGGCCCAGAAATTGTTATAACCTAACCTAACCCTCAAATAATACTAAAATAAACAGCTGGCGTAGGTCCGATATTGCAGTAGGTCGGAAAGTTAGTAGGTCAGAAGTTTAGTAGGGGGATGTTACGTATAGACGATGTAACATTACCCTAATTTAAACATTTCCTGAGTTTCAAGACCGTGTTCCAAACAACGAAAAACATGCATTTATGAAAACTTCATAATCAGGGATTTTGCAAACATCAAAAATTCCCTTGCAGAATTTAATTACATGTTTCAAAGATGGGGCCCATTAAACAGATTAAATGAAAGACGACTTTTAGATTAAAGTAAAAATTGCGCAGTAAACTGTACGTTCAGTACAATATACAGTACAGTACAGTACAGTATAGTACACTATTTACAGATCCGTTTCACAGCAAAGTTAATTTCTAGACTACTGGTAAAACATTTCTTTGTAATAACATCAAAATGTATAAAACTGCTTAAAATTCGTCTCCATAATCCATAATTGTTTTTTTGATCCAATGTATTCTTATATGTTTGTTTCTATCTAAACACAGGAAGCACACTGCCAGGGAATAGGAATAAAGGGAAAGGAAATGGCGTGGTCTGGCATTAGAAAGGAAGTCGCACTGCTTTGCAAATTAACAATTAACAATAAACAAATGTACTCTCCTAGACTGTACATATACCGAGATTCGTATGTACTGTATATACCTACAGTACACACCTTTGGTTCGGTAAACTTTACACACACTCTTTTGGTGCAGACACACACACATGACGTTTCCGCCCCCTGCACACTGCACAGGGTACACGGCCTATTTATCTTGGCTTTATTTTGAATAATTTGCAGGGAAAACATATCACATATTCTAAACAAATGTTACCCAAAATATCAGGTAAAAAAGTTCAAAAACTAGGAATTTTTTCATTGTTTTGTACAGTTTTTAATTTAACAATTTTTATAGTCATATCTTATTTTGATTTTCTTTGATAATATACAAAATAATAAAAGTTCACAATCCTTCAGTCGACATGTTGAATTTAAATTTCCAATTTTCTTTTTATAAATTTTTTTACATTTTTTCTCATATTTTAGGAACAATCTGGTCAGAGGGTTGAACTCTTCCCAGTAGAATGGAGAAATAATCTCAGGTAAACACAAACTTCTAAATAATAAAATATAACAAGCACATTCTTAGAGGAGTAGTAAGGAAAGGAAAGAAGAGGGTGGAGTGGGTTGGTTGGAGGTGGGGAATATGGAGGGGGAGGGGTGTACGGAGAGAGGGGGGGTTGTATGATTGGAAAAGAAATGCTTTTGAACAGTGAAGCTTTATAAAGTAAATATCCTGAACTGAATTGAATAATAACATGATTATGCACACAAACTATATTTACACGTTTTAAAGAAAACGATACTGAATAAGAGTAGAGATGGAACACTTCAGGAATTTCTCCGCCTCCATAACCAGCCTTTCCAACTTCTATTGTAATAATGATTATTGTCTTCAAATAATAAGCCGGATGTAAATACTAGGGACTTTCGAGGTCAATTAATTGAACCCATGGTTTAAGGTTTATGCAAATATTTCACTCTAGATACCCAAACTCTCGTTTTAGTATCGATCCCTATAATACCCTCTATGTACATATCTCTCTCAGAGTATAAATGAATTGGGATTGATCAGCTTCAAAGTATATTTATTGAATACATCTGTAACGTTGTTTCATGTTTAATAAGTTTCTTTAAATATCCAGCTGCTACAGCTCAGGATCTGTCTGAGCAGCTTTCTCTCGTTCAGCTGCACTCAGAGTCTCTGTTATCCAGGCTGCTTCTACAATCTGGGATGCTCTGATTGTGACATAAGCTGCTTCTCCAACTACTAGAGCTGCTCTTTGAATCCACTTTATGTTAGCCGTTCTTACGATCTGAGCTGCTCCTGGAGCTGTTCCGAGAGTCTCTGCTATGTCAGCCGTACTTACAGTCTGACCTGCTCCCAGAGTCTCTGTTATGTTATCATCATTGTTATCATCATTGTTATCATCATTGTTATCAACATTGTTATAATCATTGTTATAATCATTATTATCCTCATTAGATCTGTGAAGAGCTTTCTGTAAAATATCAGCGTCTCCAGTATCAGGTTTAGGCAGCATCTGATATCTTGAATATCTTGGTTCTCCTGTGTATCCAGGATATTCCAGTGGGTAGTTTTTAGCTCCAACTGGATAATAATATCTGATATCTTTAGTGATATTGAGAATTCCGAGGATGTGTATTCATGTTGAAGGATGGGAAAGAGGCTGGCGTCCTCCTTGGTCCTCTGGTAGTCCTGGTAAGATATGTCATCTTGAGAGCTGTCAATGAAGTACAAGTCTCCAGGCTTTAAAGGGGATAAACGGAGCTAAGCTCTAACGTCTATCCTGTATAAGAGCGTACTGATCCTATTCTCCAGGTTCTCTACTCGGCTTAGATTCAGAGGGTTGAAGGGTTTTAGTATCTGGCCATATTCTAAATATTACACCATGCTTTAAATACTACACTATGTCAATACTAACCCTATCAGGGTTTTAAACAAGGCTGATTCGTTATTCTCCGTGTCCTGATAACCGTTATCACGGAGTGGATACAAAACGCCCAAAAAAATGTCCAATAACAAAACATCCAAATTAAACATCACCCAAAAACAAAACTCCCAATGTTACAAATCTTCTAAAAACAAAACATCCAAATAACAAAACATCCAAATAACAAAACACCCAAGATAACAAAAAGCCCCAATTTACAAAATGTCCAAAGTTACAAAATGTCCAAAACTACAAAGTGACCAAAATTACAAAATATCCAAAACTACAAAATATCCAGAATTTCAAAATATCCAAAGTTAAAACTTTTTGTTTTATTTGTACTATTTTTTTGTTCATTTGACCTGGTTTTGTATCCGTTATCACCTCTTAGCTCCCACCCGGAGCAGCTGCCGTTCTCTGCCTAACAGTTATCTAGAGTTTAATAGATTTACCAGCTTAGCTTGTATCCGGCTCTAGATATGATTGGGGCTCTATTAGACTTTCTAACGGACAACTAAACCCTGGATTAGGTTTAGGTCTGTGTTTTCAACTAACTTATTATGTACAATACTAAATATGAGCAACACAATGGGTATGAAACCGTGCTTGTTTACAATAGATGCGAAAATTTCTAAGGGAAATTCACATGAGAGGGAGATGGGATCCAAAATAAAAACAACATCTCATAGCCGGGACAATAAAGCGAAGGTTAAAATATATTAAATAATAAAGCCTGGCTGAGTTTTTAACATTACATGGTTCATTTTCTAACTATTGTAATTTCACCACCACAGAATATGAATTTATCTGAAGACTATTTTCTGCCAACTCTATAAATCTTTGTTCTCCATGGATATAAATATTATCTTGATATTTGTATAGATTGGATATGGGACTTGTAGATGCCATTACCCCACAAAGGTAATTATATTCCTTCACTACAATAATTTTTCATTTTTAACAAATATCGCCGGATGGGAAAAGGTACAAAGTCTTTACCATAAACTCAAATTGTCTATGCCCCAAATATTTGCAACCTGAGGGTGTATACTTAACATTTTTGATCTACCTTAATTCATTGTTTGAAATTCATCGTTTACGGCAAAGATATAAGGATTAGAAAATCAGAGGTTGTGGGCGTGGCAAAGATATAAGGATTAGAAAATCAGAGGTTGTGGGCGTGGCAAAGATATAAGGATTAGAAAATCAGAGGCTGTGGGCGTGGCAAAGACTCAATTCCGTTTTAGGGACTAGCCATGAACGTAAAGAGTTTAATTTACTTTTTATTTAAAAATCGGTTTCAAGTTCAACGAACAATTCTATAATCTATAATTTTTAGATCCTGATATCATTGCAACTCAATGTCGGAGACGTTAGATATGTCAAATTATGAATTCTGTTAGATCAATAAGTCCAAGTTTGAGATATTAAAGGTTTACACCATCAAGTTGTGAAGATATTGGGATTTGAAAATTTCAGTTTGTGGCAAAGACTCCTTTCAAGTTGTATTTAATCATTCCTTAGATAAAGCTAAAGGAGCAATTTACTTCCGGTTAAAATACCTTCCTTTAATGTTTTGACTGTGTAAAAAAGAAGGACAAATAATAAGATTTTCACAATTACAACTCTCTCAAAATGTGTAACCTTATGAGTATATTTGTCTATGCCAAGAAAATTTAGAGATTTCAAATATGTGAATAATTTTTCTTAACCAGAGTTTCCTAATATCGACTTTTAATATTTCTTGCCAAATTATGTGCATAAGTAATTTTGCGGGGTTTATTTTAAATCGGTTTGTCGGGAAGTTGTTTTGAAAACTAAATTTCCGAGGACTTTGATATTTCAAGAGCAATGTCAAGATTTTTTTAATCTGACATTTCTTTCATGTTTTTATTTGTTGAAGAACGGTGTATAGTGAATAATATTTGGAATATTCCCTGGGTTAGAAAATAAAAAATATTAAATTCTTACAATAGAGTTTAGAATGGATAGAATGGAATTCTATGCATCTACTACTGTTGCTGAATAGAGATCTTTAGTTTCTTAATATTTATTCAGATATACATAGTTCCACAACAATGAATATAAATTCAAGAATCAAATTTTTACGTACATTCATTTATAAAACTTGTCCTTTCTTTTTTTATATTCATCCTTTCATCTTGTACTTTCATTAAGCACATTCATTTAATCATTTAGTCTCTTTCTTTAGTACATTTTTCAGTAATCTTTCCCTTTCCTAAACTAATTAACTAATTTTTTCTGTTTTATTTTGATATATTCATTCATTCATTATTTAAACACATTTATTCATTCATTCATCCTACTTTATCTAAACACATTCATTCATTTATTCAGTCATTCCTAACTTTGCACTATCTTTCAGCACATTCATTCAGTGATGTTGTACTTTCGCTTAGCACATGACGCTCTTTCATACATTAATATTTTACTTAATAATGTAATTAATATTTCTTTTCTCCCTTCTTTTAGCATATTCATTCAATTATTTTGTTCTTTCTTAATATATTGCTAATTCCTGAAATTTTCCTTTCATTCTAAAAAGTGTTAAAACCTTTGTTAAGACAAATTTTAAATTAACAATATTTAATCTTTCTTCCTGAAAGATGAAATTTCAATATATTGTATTTTAATCTATTTTTAATTTAGAATAATGGGGCTAAGAAGTTTACTCAATTCTACAGCAATGGACATAATGTATTATACTAGCCCGTTATTTAGGTATCATCATTTTTTACTATTATTATTATCATTATTATTATTATTTTTGTTAATATTATTATTATTATTATTATTATTATTATTATTATTATTATTTTTATTTTTATTATTATCATTATCATTATTATTATTATTTTTGTTAATATTATTATTATTATTATTATTATTATTATTATTATTACAATTATTTATTTTCATAATATTATTATTATTGTAAAATGTATTTTCAGAATGGAAATTTGGAGTGCGTTGCAGCGCGAACTGAACAGGTTCAAAATATAATTAAACTGTGTTGAACTTATTCATTTTTTTCCGAATAAAGATGTCCGTGCCCAAGAAACAAGACAATAAGAAGACGATTTAAAAGTTGTCTTTGATTTTTGAATTTATTTGAGACATTTAGTCGTCAACCTTCATTTACATGCATGATTCTTGAAACAACGAGCACAAAAATTCTTAAAATCCTGGGGATTTCAAAAATGTGGTCTTCCTTTTTTGTGCTATAAATATTACCGGAGATATTGAGAATTTCTTCCAGATTTCAATTTTATTAAGGCAGACCACTTTTTGGAAATGCCAGAACAAGGGGTATTTTGTGACTATAAACTCTAGAATTTTAGTTTAAAATTTAGTAAAGGCCTTAAATTATTTCAAATGTCAAGTCGTCTTGCTACTGTCATGTTTCGCGGGACACTCTCTGTACATTTCGAAAAATGTCTTGGCGTAGAATTTATTCTGTGTGTATTGTAATTACGTTCAGAGGCCTAATTTAAAGAATTCAAAACTGGTTTCATTTGAGCGCCGGCTCAAATCTTGGAACTGTAACACAATTTTAAGTGGAACCAACCAAAGATGGTAGAATATTAGAAGATAGGGCATTAGGAATTTATCCGAATAATGTGAACGCTCTGTTCACTTTTACATGACGTCATTGGCTGCAGTATTGGTTTTAAATTCAAACAATCAACATTAAAACTCTAGTTATCAAATAAATTAATCATTGTAGGTGCCAAAAATGGTGGGAAAATAATGACACGGTTATAAACTTCTAAATTTGTTTTAATCAGTTATAGGATAGGATGCTCTCCTGCTAAGATAAAGCTAACATATTGTGATTTTGTTACGCATCTCATTTGCATGAAAAATACCGCATATTTTGTAACAAAATTTGTTAGATGTCCTTAAGTATGTTTGTTTGGATTTTATGAATGTTTTTTAGACCAAATGAATGTTTTTTCAGACTAAATAAATGTTTGTTTTAACTAAATTAATGTTTTTTTTAGATTTCATGAATGTTTGTTTAGATTTTCTGAATGTTTCATTAGACTATATTAATGTTTGTCTAAATTTTATAAATGTTTGCTTGGACTTTATTAATGTTTGTTTATATTATATGAATGTTTGTTAATATTATATGAATGTTTGTTTAGACTTTATGAAATGTTTGTCTAAATTTTATAAATGTTTGCTTGGACTTTATGAATGTTTGTTTATATTATATGAATGTTTGTTAATATTATATGAATGTTTCTTTATATTATATGAATGTTTGTTTAGACTTTATGAAATGTTTGTCTAAATTTTATAAATGTTTGCTTGGACTTTATGAATGTTTGTTTATATTATATGAATGTTTGTTTATATTACATGAATGTTTGTTTATATTACATGAATGTTTGTTTATATTACATGAATGTTTGTTTAGACTATATGAAATGTTTGTTTATATTACATGAATGTTTGTTTAGACTATATGAAATGTTTGTTTAGACCATATGAATGTTTGTTTAGACTATATGAAATTTTTTTTTAGACTATATGAAATTTTTGTTTAGACTATATGAATGTTTGTTTAGATTATATGAATGTTTGTTTAGACTATATGAAATGTTTGTTGCCCGTCATCCTAATTTTGAATCGAATGGAGGGAAAGTCTCAATTGTCTCACACTCTCTTGGCTGTGTTATTACTTATGATATTTTATCAGGTAATTAGCAGCACTAATTAGCAGATAATTAAAATAATTAGAGTAATAGTGTTTAGAGTGATTAAAGTAAACGTGATTAGAGTAATTAGGGTAATTAGAGTAATAGTGTTTAGACTGATTAGAGTGAATAGAGTAATTACAGTGATTAGAGTTATTAGAGTGATTAGAATAATAAGAGTAATTAGAGTAATTAAAGTGAATAGAGTGATAATAGTAACTATAGTGATTAAAGTGATCATAGTAATTATAGTGATTAGAATGATTAGCGCGATTAGAGTGATTAGAGTGATAAGAGTGATAAGACTGATTGAGTGATTAGAGGGATTAGAGTGATTGGAGTAATTATAGTGATTAGAGTGATCATTGTCATTAGAGTTATAAGAGTGAATTGAGTGATTGGAGTAATTAGAGTGATTGAGTTATTAGAGGGATTAGAGTGATTAGAGAGATTAGAGTGATTAGAGGGATTAGAGTGATTAGGATGATTAGAATAATTATATTAATTAGAGTGATTAGAGGGATTAGAGTGATTAAAGTGATTAGAGTAATTATATTAATTAGAGTGATTACAGTGATTAAAGCAATTAAAGATAGTCGAGTGATTAAACTCCAAAGCCTTGAAATTTTAAATGATGTAATGAATTCAATTAGTTAATTACAAACGGTCTCAGCCGATACATTTTAATGTTTGCAAATCAGTTTAACTCATTAATTCAAAACTTTCCTGTTCAAAAGTTAAACTATGCACTTTGAATCAAAATATGCACATTAAGGTTTGTCCGTTAGAATTGAAAAGCTTTGAATTTTAGTAAAATAAAATGTTTAATTTTACAAAATATAATAAATTTAACAAAAAATATTTTTAAGGTTGGACTCAAGATGTTGAGCATGCCTGGTATTCTGTCCAGGTATAGATGATAATTAATAAATAATAATAAATACAGACGACGTCTTTCGACAAACACTGGCTGACTATATGATAAAAGCTACGAAGATCTAAGCTTAGATTCGATAGATAACGCTGGCCGGCTGTTTATAATAAAAAAACCATTTTTGTCATATCGTAAGACAGGAATTAAGAATTAAATATTTTCATATCTATGACAAGGACAGGTTATGTGCAAGCTGTTAATTATGTCTACTCTTTACAAAATAATCTTATGGGATCATTGTATGTAAAATAAAATGCAGCATTTTTTTAAAATTTCTATGAGACCCGATTCCGCGTCGGAAAAAATTATATTAAATATTTTAGCTCGAAATGAGTTTATAAAAATTTCCGAGGGTCAAGAAACATCAATTGATTACAAGAAAAAAAATGGGACATCTACTTGTAATATCTATGATTAAAAACTTAGTTTTCTTAAAAAAAGAAGTCTAAAATCCATTAAAAGATATTTTCCTAACTTAATTAAAATTACAAGGCCCAAATATTCTACTTGTTTTTTAAATTATTGAAAATAATATCATTTTCCAAGGTTTGTCACATAGTTCACATTATATTTTCTATTTCTGGCTTTTTTCTCTGTTTGGCTGTCATGAACACTCTTCTTCCATTACTTATTCCTGCTCTCTGTGGACCTCCCTAATCTTTACTGTTATATTGGAGTACTGATTATATTTCCTAAATCTATCCTATCCTCCCTAATCTTTACTGTTATATTAGAGTGCTGGTTATACTTTATAAATCCATCCTATCCTCCCTAATCTTTATTGTTATATTGGAGTACTGATTATATTTTATAAATCTATCCTATCCTTCCTAGCCTTTACTGTTATAGTGGAGTACTGATTATACTTTACAAATCCACCCATTCCTCCCTAATCTTTACTGTCATAGTGGAGTACTGATTATATTTTATAAATCCATCCTATCCTCCCTAATCTTTACTGTTATATTGGAGTACTGGTTATACTTTATGAATCCGTCCTATCCTTCCTAATCTTTACTGTTATATTTGAGTACTGATTATATTTCCTAAATCTATCCTATCCTCCCTAATCTTTACTGTTATATTGGAGTGCTGGTTATACTTTATAAATCCATCCTATCCTTCCTAATCTTTACTGTTATATTTGAGTACTGATTATATTTCCTAAATCTATCCTATCCTCCCTAATCTTTACTGTTATATTGGAGTGCTGGTTATACTTTATAAATCCATCCTATCCTTCCTAATCTTTACTGTTATATTAGAGTGCTGATTATAATTTATAAATCTATCCTGTACTCCCTAATCTTTACTGTTATATTGGAGTACTGATTATATTTTATAAATCCATCCTATCCTTTCTAGTTTTTTTTCTGTTATACTGAAGAAGCCCTAAACTATCTAGCTTTCTGTCCTAAACTAAGCGTCTTTCTGTCCTAGGCTTTCAATCGTCCTGTCCTAAACCCTTTTTTCCCTGATGTCCTAAACCCTCTATCTTATTGTCCTAAACTATTTATTTTCTTGTCCTTATACTATGTATAAAAAGGAACTTTCCTAAAAACTATTTTTCTTTTTTTCCTAAACTTTGTTCCTCTCCTTAACTTTTAATCTTTCTGTTCTAAACCCTTTATCTTCCAGTCCTAAAAACTCCCCTGTCCAAACACCTTTTCTCTTACTATCCTAAAACACTCTCTTTCTATCCTTCTCTCTCTGTATTGGATGTCCTAAACCCTAAGTTTTGTATTCCTACCACTGCCGCTGCAGTAAATCAAATCATTTCGTAGAGTTATCATACAAACTCTCTTTTACCTACACACAATCTGACAGACACAAACACACTTTTCAAGAAACTTAGCTCATTTAGAGTTTCTGTTTTCATATTCTGGAAAGAAACTTGTTTTTGTAAACTTTCAGACCTGACGTTTGATTGTTTTGGTGTTTTCAACATCTGTTTTAAGGGATTGTTTTAGTATTTTCAAGTTCTGTTTCAAGGGATTGGTTTAAATTTTTAAACATCTGTTTCAAGGGACGGGTTTGAATTTTTAAACATCCGTTTCAAGGCCAGGATTGGTTTGCATTTTTTAACATCTGCTTCAAAAGACTGTTTTGCTGTTTTCAACATCTGTTTCAAGAGATTGTTTTATATATTCAATTTTTGTTTCAAGAGATTGTTTTGATGATTTCAACATCTGTTTTTAGGGATTGTTTTAGTATTTACAATTTCTGTTTCAAGGGATTGTTTTGCTATTTTTAACATCCTTTCAATGCATTGTTTTGCTGTTTTCAACATGTGTTTCAAGGGATTGTTTAAATATATTCAATTTTTGTTTCAAGCGATTGTTTTGCTGTTGTCAACATGTGTTTCAAGAAATTGTTTTGGTGATTTCAACATTTGTTCTTATGAGATTGTTTTAGTGTTTCTATCTACCTATCTATCTATCTATCTATCTATCTAATATTGAAAGATGAATCGGAAATTAATCTTTCTCAGTTACCATTGTCTTATCTCACATTCTTTTAATCTATAAAAAAAATTGTTTTAAAGGGGGCGTTCACGAATATTTAGAAAGTGTTTTTATTTTTATTTTTTGTTTTAGGTTGGGTCTCCGGCTCAGGGAGGAATTCCAGGTAGGGATATATAATCTTTAAAAATAGATTTTAATGAATGAGAAATGGCAAAATGTTTGATTGATTGATTGATTGATTGGTTGATTGGTTGATTGATTGATTGATAAAGTAATTGATTAATTCTCTACAGGTCGTCCCAGGGGTTGGAAACCAACTGAATATCCAACTGGAGCTGAATCTGGTCTTTTATTTAGGGATACAAATAATAATACTTCTAAATACAATTTATATCTATTATTATTATTATTATTATTATTATTATTATTATTATTATTATTATTATTATTATTATTATTATTATTATTATATTATTATTATTATCATTATTATTATTATTATTATTATTATTATTAATATTATTATTATTATTATTATTATCCTGATATAGAATAGAGAATTTCTTTTGCCTGGGATCTCCCCTGCCTGTATTTCTAAGTCTACGGTGGCGGGATCCAACTAATACTGACTTTCATCAACATATCTTACCAAGAGATTTAGGAACAAACACAATTTTTGGAATTTATTTTTTTATTTTTTATGAAGAGAAATTGTTCTACTTAACATGATCTATTTTTGATGCCGATGTATTTTTGAGAGCCCCCCAATTCAAAGGTAGCCTAGCATGCCCGATTCATAACTGTACCCTTTGAACCTTAATCTGGTCAAAATGTGTAAAATATATTATTTAAGTGTTTTGTTTTACAATTTCCTCCATTGTTTCTGCAGAAGAACTCCATACATCTCTTAGATAGAGAACCACTAATTATTAAAATCAAGTTTTAAAGTTTAAACATGGATATCTCGTTCTTATCTTAAACCTCTTTTAAGGGCACCGTTGTAAATCTATGAATAAATATGGTCACTTAAAATCACGTTTATAATCCAACATTTTAATCACATTTACAGTTTCTACAGTCCGGCATTTTATTTAAGTTTACAGTTTCTACAGTCTGATATTTTAATCATGTTTTAAGTTTCTACAGTCCGACATTTTAATCATGTTTACAGTTTCTACAGTCTGACATTTTAATCATGTTTAAAGTTTCTACAGTCCGAAATTTCAATCATTCTAACAATTTCTACAGTCTGACTTTTTTATCCCGTTTACAGTTTTTACGGTCCGACATTTTAATCATGTTTACAGTTTTTACTGTTCGACATTTAATCACGTTTACAGTTTCTACAGTCTGACATTTTAATCACATTTACAATTTCTACATTCCGACATTTAAATCAAACCTTTAAGAGTTTTCTATTCATCTAAGGGATAAAATCTTAAGCAGTGCAAAAAAGTTGTATTTCATCAAAAGTTCTGAATTGTTTAATGTTTAGTAAAATATTTATACAACATCTACCATCCCTGTGATCCTGTGGCTTATAGGATAGAACCAATATTTATGAAGATATATTCCAATATAGAACCTCTACACATCTACCCTTACTCACAGGTAGATCAATAGATCAATGGAATAATAGATCAATATATCAATTGATCAATGGAACAATTGATCAATAGATCAATAGATCAATAGATCATTGATCGATTGATGAATTGACTAATAGATCAATTGATCAATTGATGAATTGATTAATAGATCAATGGATCAATGGATCAATGGATCAATAGATCAATAGATCAATAGATCAATATATTAATAGACCAATTGATCAAAAGATCAAGAGATTACTAGATCAATTTATCAAAAAGATCACGTCAATAGATCAATAGATTTAAAGATCAAAATATCAATAGATCAAAAGATCAATAGATCAATAGATCAATAGATCAATAGATCAATAGATCAATAGATCAACATAATAATAGATCAATAGATCAATAGATCAATAGATCGATAGATCAATAGATCAATAGATTAATAGATCAATAGATCAATAGATCAATAGATCAATAGATCAATAGATCAATAGAACAATACATCAATACATCAATACATCAATAGATCAATAGATCAATAGATCAATAGATCAATAGATCAAAAGATCAATGGATCAATAGATCGATGGATCAATATATGTTGTAAAATGTAGACTGTACGATATTCAACATAAATCCTGAATTAAAGAATAAAATTGACCAACAAAATAAAAAGTCCAACAGGATCAAATTACAATTTGTTTTTATCAAAAATATTGTTGAAGATATCTTCAACTTAAAAGTATTGCCTGAGCTCCATAACTATGCCAGCTTGTCAAAAATAGGCCAATAGAAGGATAAAGAATTAATGTTTAGGTTGACAAGATACCGTACTGTCAGCTCCCTCTTCATCCTGTTAAACGGGATCCACCCCAACAAGAAGGTCAAACTGTTCTACCTGTCAATATCGCCAACGGGTCCATCAACTTCGACATGCGTCAAATGGCAAGCGGAGTAACCTCCGGTCTCAACAATCAGTCCAACCCCCAACCCGAGAATCCTCAGCACAGTTGGTGGAATATTGTTAGAGACGCCGCCGCTGCCGTCACTCCTTCTGGTCAAGCGCCGTCAGGCTTCGGTGAACATATGAACGGTCACGGCCCTACCAACGGCCAAGCCTTGAACTATGACATGAAGCTACCGGATGGGAAACGGTTAGCGTATAGAATGGATTATGTTGTGAAGGAATCCGGCAATTCCTATATTGCCGCGGTGACGTCACATACCGCCTACTGGTGTAACAAGGATATTGCCTTCCTTATCCTTACTAAACTATTCCCAGAACTGGAGTATATTCCTATTCCTCCAAATCTTCCTCCGTAATCGGATAATTAATTCAGATACTTTGCAAAAAGTCGTCTTATATATTTCCATATTTTTTTTTAATGCCACAAATTTCAGCTACAGATAACATAGATAGGATATCAGAGGTTGTTGGAGCAGTAGCTCTAGTATATTTTAGAAAAAGGTAGTTGAACTACTAGTAATTAGATGAACTCCAATTTTTTGGGCCATCAGGGTTAACTTAAACTTTCAGGAGATCAGGTTCAATAATACATGTTCAGCTACATATCGCTATTTATTAGAATGTTAGAAAGGTTAAAAAGAGTTTAAATATTTCAGTAAGTTGTATTGCTTATTGCTTATTGCAGCTGTAAATTTACTCTTTTCTTGGCTACATTGATACATTTGTACCCCTTCTGGCATTTAGAAACTTATGTTATAATTCACGTGACTTTCAGTTTAAAGAGAGGCATATCCGATTAACAACTAGGAAGATGTCGTCGTTTTTCTAGCTGAAAAGTGTTTAATTCTTACAGTTACTCCATTGTTTCAAAATTAGCAATGCGCAAGTCACTTTAAGAAAAAACACAACTGAAAATGATCAAGTTTTAAAAAAGAAAATGAAGTATATCTCATATATTCAGACAACTAGAAATGAATCGGCACTATTTAAATCAAGGGTTGATAGAAATTATGTCTACAGTCACAGAAGTATCAGGAAAAGTGTCATCCTTTCAATTTTTAATCTTGGATAGAACAAGTTACTGACCTAAAACAACGTCGATGGTCTCACCAAGAAATATATATTGACTCTGAGTCTATTTAGGAACTACCTAGTTGAGCTGATCTAAAATATTTTTTTGCAGCGGGAGTAAATAAAAACAAGGAATTCAGGGAAAAATCATTATTCATGTGTGTTTGAGGGGTGGTGGGAGTATAGAAAGATCTGCTTAAAATTGTAAAAATACATACATAAATTAAGGAAATTAAGGGGAATGAAAATAAACAAAGAAAAAATTCATAATTATATCTTAGATATTTACTACATTTACTGTCACACTCATAACAACCCTTGTACAGGGCCAGGTTGTGGGAGCACTGGGTTTGTTTACATTGGATCCAGAGTGTACAGTACACAATTTGCGCACATTTGAGTTGTGGGTTCCTAGACCGAGTGTAGTTGATCTCTACTATTCTATCTGTGTAATCTGCTAGTTTTGCCGTCTTTCTAGTATTCCATACTCATGGAGGGATTCTTTGTTTCTTTCAACTATCGTCCTCCAGACGTTTAAGCGTCTGTAGGTCAAAATGATAAGTAATGAGATACCAGGCTCCAATCTGAGATTTGAAAATAAAATCTATTTTGCCTTTATTCATCTCTTCAAACCTTGACGAGGGTAAGATAAGAAAAAACTTTCCCGGGCTTTGCAACAAAAGTCCACTTACAAAGATTTAGTTAATCAGAGCTGGGAACTTAAGCATCCCAACTACTTAATTCGAATATTCAACGTGGAAACTTTTAATTTTAGCCCTTAATCCACTCTTTTTCTCTCTCTTTGGATATCCGTGTATTGTTTTCTCCAATGAGAGTGCAGGAATATACTTCTTAAGTTGTATTTACCAATGGCAGCCTTGAAAATGAATTCTATCCCATGAGAGAAATCCGCAATTTCTAAAAAATAAAGAATTTGCTGTCGGCCATTTTGTAAATTAATCGCTGAAGAAAAATATTTAATAATATGTTTGAGATTCTTTTTTAACAAATTTTAACTCATGTATTAATAAATAAATGGGTGAGAAATTAGACCCTTCCAGTCAAGAAAACGAACAAATTTGGCGGCATTCCTAGCTAATCAAAATTGTTGATCTAAATATTAATCTCGAGACTAACATAATCTCAGATCATGTCAGTCATAAGAGAGGATTAAGCATTAATCCTGATATCCACCATTCTAAAGTTTCCAGCTCTGGTTGAAGTTATTTATTTAACAATTGTTAGTCATTTAATAATTAACTTGCTCAATTGTCCCTCAAACATAACAATTTTATGTCATTGTCAAGGATTTAATGCAAGGAAAGTTATTTCAGAAGTGTATGCATGTTTTGTATTGCAGTGTACTGTCACTGGGCGGTAATGTAAACACAAGATGGATGTCGAAGCCTGAAATGGGATCCATCTTTCACATAAATAATCAATGAAATATTCTGGTCATAGGAAACTATCATGTGATTTATCAAAATTATCAAAATTCGAGCTTTAAACCTTCTCGAATACTAAACGAACTGAGACATCTATTCTTGTTTACAAATTCCGCCCAGAGAGAACTGGTTTCAATATGTACGCAGAGTATACGCAACTGCAATTAACTTTCCTTGCATTACATTCTTGGTCATTGTAATGTACCGTACTGTACAGTACTATTGTACTGTAATGAACCAAACTGAATTGCACTGTTCTGAACTTTTCTGTACTGCAATTTACTGTAATTTACAAAACTGAACTGTACTGTACTTTACTATAATGTACTGCATTTACTGTACTGTACTGTTCTTCACTGTACTGAACTGTACTGCACTATTATTTTATATTGTACATATTGTACTAATTTATTATTTGGTTGCATATTTATCTAAAAATGTTGTGATAAAAATATTTTAATAAAGGTGCCAATAGTATTATTTTTGATTTTATTTATCTATATTGACAGGAAGAGATGTCAGTTGTAGTCAGACAATTATTTTAAGATTGTCTACAGTGAAACCCTAAATAACGAATACATCGGAAGAATTTATCAAATGTCGTCTTGACAATGTTTCGTTGAGTTTTATACAATATTACGTTAATTTCTGTATTTGCGAAAATAAATAAATAGCCATGAATATGCGGGAATAGTTTTAAAGAGTTCCATATAACCATTTAATTAAAAAATTAAATATCTGCAACATTCCATCATCAGAAAGTGAAGAATACGACATTTGATGAATTCTTTCGATGTATTCGTTATTAAGGGTTTCACTGTATCACAAGGTGTCCTAATAAACTTGTTAAATAAGTGACGACTTTTGATCAATGCGGTATTTTTTCCTGAACACAATTATTGCAGTATTCAAGCTTAGACATCTAATATCGAAAACGCCTGGTTTTGAGATAATTGACGGAGATATTGCAAAATATTTACAAAGAAACTAATTTTTTTCACACAAACTCAAATTTCTCTAACCCTTTATCTTAATAACCTGATGGTTTAAACCTTAGATATTTCAAGCTTAAATTATTTGATCTATCAGAATTCATAGTTTAAAATATCTAAGGTTTACGACATTGGATTTTAAAGATATAGGTAATCAAAAGTCCTAGTTTGTGGGAAGAACTCAATTTCTTTCGATTTATTTAACACATCCATTTTGTCTTAATATCCAATATCTTCATCAATTTCTACAGACACAAGAAAGGAGTATATATAATCTATATATACGTAAGACGTACAGCCCTGTTTTTATACTTTCTTAAACATGCATTGATTATCAGAAATCTAAGACGACTTTCAAATCGTCTCTCAATTTCTATGTTTATTGGGCCACCATGTAGATTTTTTTAAGATCTGTGTAAATGCAAAGAAACTAAGTTTTTGCCACAAATTAAAATGTTCTGAACCCTATTATAATGCCCTTTGATATTTCAAACTATTAATTTTGTTAGATCAAAAAGTTCAAGATTAAAATATGAAAGTTTTGCACCATCAGGTTGAAAAGCTATAGGGATTATAAAATTTGAGTTTGATGCGAAAACCTAATTCCTTCAGATCAGAGGCTTCCTGTTTTGAATGAACACAAATTAAAGTATTGTAAACATTATATCTTTATAAACTGATGGTATAACACTTTGATATTTAAAACAAAGAGTTTTTGTTAATCTTGCAGATTTTATATTTAATGTTTACAAGGTTTATAAATCAAATTGAAAGGAACTATCCTATTTTAATTTAAAAAGTGGTATTTCCTATTTATGACCGGACCCGCTTAACATCTTTGTCTAAGCAAGAATAAATGAGTCATTCATGATTTATCTTTAGGTTAGCATTTGGGGTTTCTCTTTAAAAGTGACTTGCGGATATCGTGCTTCAGAAATAATGGAGGGGACCACATAAAAATTAAACCCTTTTACAGGGACTGTAAAGGAAAAATAAAAAAGGATACAGGCAGAAACCTGAGAATCTCAGGAGTTGAACGATATATATATAAAACATATATGTTCTTGTCTCGAGAAATTGATATAAAACTGTGCCAAAATTATACCAAAACGTATATATATATATATACATCAGATTTTGTATTCAAGACAGAAAACTTAACCCTATTCCTGCTGGGGGTGGGGGTCAATTTGACCCCCCCTGTAGTTTTTTTTACATAACTCAAAAAGTATTGGTCTGAGATTGTTGAAATTTTCTGACTTTTCTTACATACCCAAAGCCCTCCCTTTAGGCCTAAAACCGGGCTTTAATACTAACTGCCTGAGTCCTCAGGCACACTGCCTGAATGACTGCTTTTGCCTGTAACAAACTAAATCTTTGTTTTGACCAACTTTCACTTGTCAGATTTTGATAAAATTTAGCTTTTTGGAAAGCCTATAACATAAGGAAAAGGATTGCACAAGTTTTGCGAAAAAAAATTGCAAATTTTTTTGCTAACAACCTGTCAAAGGAAATTTGCACATTTTCAGTTTAATTAAAATTTTGGAAAATTTTTTGCAGATTTTAAATGACATGGTCAAGGGCTTTTCAAAAATGTATAAGTTTTCATTTTTTGGACAAATTTTTTTTTGCAAACATTTTTACTTTATAACTGGATTTTGCGATAAAAAATTTAATTTTTGCAAATTTTTTTGCAGATTCTAAAAGTAAAGCACAAGAGCTTTCTAATGATGTATCATTTGTCATATTTGGACATAAAACATGGGATTTAGAGGGGGGGTCAAATTGACCACCCCCCAAGCATATCCTGGTTTTCAAGTACCCCAGCAGGGTTAGGGTTAATTCAAACTTGGAATCGTGGTCTAATCCTTTGAGGGTAACCCTGTTTCCATGTAGTTGTATTATGTTACGAGGCCGAGGCCGAGGTTCTAAAAGTCTGTACTCCATGAACCTCAACTAAGGAGGTTGGGAAGAGGTTAAAATGTTCATGACAAACATGAGAGAATAACATTTTAGTCATTTACTGAACAGTGAATAGTTACACCCTTGCTTGCAACTAACAGATTAATTAGTTATTAGTTTTAGTTTACTTTGATTTCTTAATCTAAATCTGTAGAAAATGGCATAAAAAGCTTAATATATGGTTTTATAACATTTAAAATAAAAATTATGACAAGTAAGTAAACAACTTGGATAAAAATGAGTTCCAAAGTTGAAGCTCATTGGCTTTAAACTTGGGTCTTAAGAAATTGATATTAAACCGGTGGAAAGGAGTTTTATTTATTTAATAGTGAGATCATACATAATGATGTACAGGATAACCCACAAAGGATGAGACTGATAAAAGTTAAATTAGGTTTTCTACCTTGAATTTAATCTATTTATGGCTTACTTAAAGCTAAGGCAAAGAAAGATAAAAGTTTACAGCCGAAGGGAATAAAAAGAAACATTATAAAATCTGTACGATTTTGAAGTCTCATCCTTTGTGGATAACCCTGTACATAAAAAGACTGTATATTACCCAATACTCAATAATTATACAATATTACAAAACTAAAAGGGAGCTTCCAAAGGTTTTAACCATCAGGTATCAAAAAATAAAGGGATTAGAAAATTTGAGTTTGCGAAGAAACTAAGTTTTTTTATCTGATCTATTTCTAAGATGTGTCATGAAATTTTCTCTGATATTTTGTCTTTAATTTATAAATCCACATTTTATTCAATTCAATGCTTAAAAGAAAGCTTCAAATAAAAATAGCAAAATCAGAAAAAAGGACAAGCAGGTTTACAGTACAAGGTCTGAGTAGGCAGGAATTCAAATGAATTTGTTAATACTGGAAAAATACTAAAATTAAACAAGCAAACTCGACATTTTTCTCCCATAATTGGCAAAATCAACATTTTTATACTTAAGAAATTAAAATTAAAACTTCAAGTAAAAATTAGATTTACCCTGGTCAAATTCCTAAAGGACTAAAATAGGTTTATATTAAAAAAATAAGTTCCGTAAATTATATTAAAATATATTAAAATGTTATGAATTTGAAGGGAAATAAGACGATATTTAAACAAATTAAAGACATTTTTATGTTTATTTATTTAAACTTTTTAAGACTTTTTGATTCTAAACATCGTGGACATGCAGATCCTGACAGCCTACATTTGTTTCAGGTGGTGAGTTCATTGCAAACTGGATTCACTAGCTACGGGCTTGTACGAGTAAAAGTGTATGCAGTACGGTACACATAACCGGTAAACCCTATTACTGGTACATACAACGATAGTTATGTACATTTTTTTTTGCTAACCCATGCGAGGTTCATGTTTACAAGAAGCCATGCATTAATCTTTGGTTAAAATTTGAATTATTTCATCATCTCATGGTTCAAATATAGATCCGGAGCTTTCTCTGTTTCAGTCTATACCCGGAGAGAGTTCTGTCTGCAACAGTTCTGCTCTTTCATATTTCTAGGACAAACTCTAGCGTGTTTTACAGTCTACACAACTTTATCTATCTCAACTTTAGTTTTATAATCCTTATATCGTTGCAACAACATGGTGATAATCTTTAATACTTTAAAGTTTGACTTTTGTTTATGGTTGAAATTTTAAAGGTTGCTGCATGCATTAGAAAGTTAGAGTTGGAGTTATCTGTTCATATAAAACTATTTCTGTTTGTTTCATAATAATATATTTATTTTAATATTTCAGTATTAAGTAATAAAGATGAAACTTGGTCAAGTGAAGGAACATATTCTCACAGGTTCAACTCTAGTTGGGGTTTTAACAGGTATACTTGGCCCCTTCTCCGAAGTTCTATTATACCACTTAAAAATTATTTTTAAGAAGACAGGAAGCGTAATTCCAAGTAACCTTCATGCTAAGATGGCAATGCCGGATTTAAATCGATAACCTTTAAGTATGAATTATATGGTTTACTCAGACATTTTTTACATTCATGGTTTCATGTAACTAAAACTCTTAATGTGCTTCTTTTATTTGATGAATCATTTAGTTAATTGTTAACAGTTTTAAGTAAGACAGAATAAGAAATTTAGGTCCCAGAGTTTTAGGTTGGCATTAAAATTCTCATCCTTTTTAGGTAAGTCCGTATGTATATTTTATGGATAATTAAAATTCATTATTGTCTTTATGGAAAAATAATCTAAAACAGAAAAAGGAAATATAAGCAAGTTTTTAAAGAGAATTATTTTTCAATACTTTTTTTTCTGTGTTTAGGTCTAGGCCTGGGAGTAGCCTTGAAATCCTACAGCTCGCCTTGGACCCCCAGGTAAATATGTAAACAATGTGTCAACTCTACAGTGTACAATTTGTAAACTGTACAATACGTAAACTTTACAATGTGTAAACTCTACAGTGTAGAATGCGTAAACTGTACAATGCGTAACTGTGCAATTTGTAAACTTTACAATGTGTAAACTGTACAATTCGTAAACCGTACAATTCGTAAACTGTGCAAATCGTAAACATTACAATGTGAAAACTGTACAATTCTTAAACCGTACAATGCGTAAACTGTACAATGTGTAAACTTTACAATGCGTAAACTGTATCATTTGTAAACTGTACAATGCTTAAACTGTACAATGCTGTATAATTCGTAAACTGTAGAATGCGTAAACTGTATAATGCGTAAACTGTACAATACACAATGCGTAAACTGTACAATGCGTAAACTTACCATACACAATGCGTAAACTGTTCAATACACAATGCGTAAACTGTACATTGCCTAAACTGTATAATGCGTAAACTGTACAATACACAATGCGTAAACTGTACAATGCGTAAACTTACCATACACAATGCGTAAACTGTTCAATACACAATGCGTAAACTGTACATTGCCTAAACAGTTCGTACAAGGTGTAAAGTATAGGGTACACTGTAAATTTATCATACACTGTAAACTGTAAACTGTACAGTGTGATGTTTACAATTTGGATTATTATTCCATTTCACATTTATTTTATTTAATATTTCTTAAATTTTCAACAAAATAATTAATCGTGAAAATTGCAAGGATAGGCCAGCAATATTAATCTGATTAATAATAATTGATGCAGAGAACCCCATTTAAAACAAGGTTTGAAGGTTCTGTCCCATCTTTGTTGAATCTTAAAAAAAACTATTTCCAAGTAATTCTATAACACTGAACGTAAGAAAAATTTCATTTTATGCTTAATTGTTTGCACGACTTTGTAACCTCGCAACCTCTCTATAGTCTAAAGATTTTTTAAAAACATCAAGAATTTTTATTAAAGATAAAATGAACCTTAATTTAATATATTCAAGGGAAGCGTATTATGTTACATATCCTGGGAAACTGTTCCTTAACATGCTTAAGGTATATTTTTAATTTTGCAGAAGTTTTTTATATTTTATTTTATCATCATAATTAACGTTAAATATCCAACAAAAAAAAAGATAGTATTTAAAATAGCAGTTCACTTCAATTTCGAATTTGATCCCAATCATAAGAATGAGACTGTATTATAGTAAAACCCATAAAATTGTGGAATAGAGAGACGACAGCTAGCCTCAAGTTTTGATTTTAAATATAGTTCAATAAACATGAAACACAGAAAATGTTCAGTTTACCCATTTTACGTGAAAAGTTGATTTTTAAACTTCTGGTAAAACTATTTACTTTATAAAAACAAAAGATTTCTTGAAATTTGTCTTTCTATTACACAGAATTTTGGGACTATCTATATATATACAGTTTGGGACTATCTATATATATACAGTTTGGGACTATCTATATATATACAGTTTGGGACTATCTATATATATATACAGTTTGGGACTATCTATATATATATATACAGTTTGGTACTATATATATATATATACAGTTTGGGACTATCTATATATATATATACAGTTTGGGACTATCTATATATATATACAGTTTGGGACTATCTATATATATATATATACAGTTTGACCCAGAACTAAAGAGAATCGAAAGGATTTATAAAATGTCGTTTTCTAATCCCAATCACCCAAATCCGCTGGATATATTTAGTTTTTAATCAAGTAATCATATGGAGCTATTTAAAACTGTTCCCGCATATTTTTTGCAATTTATATATTTTTAAAAGCACTCAGATTTAGGTATTATATTATAAAACCCATTGAAAAATGTTCAAGACAATATTTTGTAGATTCTTTCGATGTATCTGAAGTTCTGGGCTAAACTTTAGTAAATCCAAACAAAGTTTCAAAAATAATACATTTTGGGCCCCGGGTTGACCCTCGTCAGTTACAATATGAACTAATCATCAAAACCCCTCAAAAAATTTTCTAGTAGAATCAAAACAGTGAAACATGACAGTTTTGAAAATATTCACAAAAAAAGAAATTAGAGAAATGATTCATAGAATTTTGTCTCTGTCCAATTACAATCTGATAAGAAATTTTAAGCTCTATGTTCAGTGCATGATCATACCTCTGATAGTTCCAAGTCTCATCTCAGCTATCGGTCAACTGGATCTCAGGTAGGCAAGGATCATCTAAGGTCGTCTTTCAAAATAAAATGTTACATTTGTATTTATAGACCTTTTCAAAATGTTATCATCTATGGTCGTCTTCCGAAACAGATGAATTTCTTCATTTGCATTTTAGAGTTTTTCAAAATATGATCTGTCGTATGCTTAGGTTTGAAAATATCTTACATTTTTCTATTCACTCTTACTGTAAACTTTGATTCCTTAAAAGAATAATCATTTACCTGAGATATCTTTATTGTTTATGTACAAATTGTTCAACCCCGTCAACACTCCACAAGTTGTGAGTTTGACTAAGCAAAATAATACTTATAAATTTATAGCTGAGCCAGAATTTCGTAAATTCTATCATACCTAAAGAAAATGTTATTGATAAAGACGACGTTAATGTTTTTTGTTTTTATAAATGTTATTGATAAAGACAACGTTAATGTTTTTGTTTTTATAAATGTTATTGATAAAGACGACGTTAATGTTTTTGTTTTATAAATGTTATTGATAAAGACGACTTTAATGTTTTTTGTTTTACAAATGTTATTGATAAAGACGACTTTAATGTTTTTTATTTTTATAAATGTTATTGATAAAGACGACGTTAATGTTTTTTGTTTTACAAATGTTATTGATAAAGACAACTTTAATGTTTTTGTTTTTATAAATGTTATTGATAAAGACGACGTTAATGTTTTTTGTTTTACAAATGTTATTGATAAAGACGACTTTAATGTTTTTGTTTTATAATGTTATTGATAATGACGACGTTAATGTTTTTTGTTTTTAAAAATATTATTGATAAAGACTACTTTAATGATAACTTCTTTCCTTTACTCTTTTTAACAAGTTTACGCCTATTTAAACATCAATGTTTAATTTACTAAATGACTTATGATTAAAGCCTAAGTCTGAAAACAGCAAATGTGCCAATCAAATAGCTGTACACTGAACACTGTACAGGGTCTCTGGAAAGATTGGTAGTAGAGCAGTACTGTACTATCTTACAACTACATTTATAGCTGTATCACTGGGAGTTGTACTGACAATTACAATAAGGTATGTTTTTGGTTTTAGATCAAAATTTCAAATACAGATTTTTTTTAAAAAGATTTTGTTTTAATTTTATGATTAAGCATGAAAAAAAACAGGAAAAAATAGTTACCACTAACTTAAAAATACAAAATGATTATTGTCTACTGCAGACCTCTTATAGTTACCACTAACTTAAAAATACAAAATGATTATTGTCTACTGCAGGCCTGGTATAGTTACCTCTAACTTAAAAATACAAAATGATTATTGTCTACTGCGGACCTAGTATAGTTACCACTAACTTAAAAAATACAAAATGTTTATTGTCTACTGCAGACCTGGTATAGTTACCATTAACTTGAAAATACAAAATGTTTATTGTCTACTGCAGACCCGGTACAGTTACCATTAACTTAAAAATACAAAATGTTAATTGTCTACTGCAGGCCTGGTATAGTTACCACTAACTTAAAAATACAAAATGTTTATTGTCTACTGCAGGCCTGGAATCGGCGGTAATGAGGAACAAGTAAAATCGGCGACTGGACGAAATTCTACTACAGGTTATTAATCAATAAATCAATTAATTAATCAATCAATTAATAACTCATCTAATCATTTAATCAATTATCTATAAAATAAGATAAAGTTTATTGCTGTTTAGCTTGCTCACAACAGCACATAAATTCTTATCATTACAGGCAGAAAAAAAGAAAACAAGCTGAAAATATTTGAAGGGAATGAAAACGTAATTTCAAGAAGAGGAAATTTTCAAAATTAAATAATTTTAAACTAGAACAACAGCAATATCTTACAATATTTACATTACTTTGTGGACTATGGGCATACTCCTCGGCTTCTTAGAATAGAAGTCTATCTCCCCAAAATAACCTGTTTTTAAAAGAAATTATGTATGTGCTTCCTTTTAATACATAATTCCTCATAATTGGAGAAATGTTAAAATGTATCTACAGAATCTACGTTTGATGATTTGACCCAATAATTTGTAGTGGATACTCTGCTGGATCTATTAAATGTATCTATATTTATTGTAGTGGATACTCTCCTGGATCTAGTATATATATCTATTTATATTGTAGTGGATACTCTGCTGGATCTATAAAATGTATCTATATTTATTGTAGAGGATATTCTGCTGGATCTAGTAAATATATTTATATTTATTGTAGTGGATATTCTGCTGGATCTAGTAAATATATCTATATTTATTGTAGTGGATACTCTGCTGGATCTAGTAAATATATCTATATTTATTGTAGTGGATACTCTGCTGGATCTAGTAAATACATCTATTTATATTGTAGTGGATACTCTGTTGGATCTAGTAAATATATCTATTTATATTGTAGTGGATACTCTGCTGGATCTAGTAAATATACCTATATTTATTGTAGTGGATACTCTGCTGGATCTAGTGATGAACTGCTTTCCTCCCAACCTAGTGCAGGCCACTACCCATCAGTACAGGACAGAGATACTATATCCAGGGAATATACAAAGGTAGCAGAAAGTTCCAACAACAGATAACTATATCGTACAAATCTCAGCAATTTTCTTATGTATTTCTGTATAATTCTAAATTTGTCTTGTTTTATTACATTTTTTTTCTTGCTCTAGAAATTAATTTTCTTGTTCTAGAAATTATTTTCTTGCTTTAGAAATTATTTTCTTGCTTTAGAGATTACTTTTCTTGCTCTAGAAATTATTTTTCTTGTTCTAGAAATTATTTTCTTGCTCTATAGATTATTTTTCTTGTTCTAGAAATTAATTTCTTGTTCTAGAAATTATTTTTCTTGTTCTAGAAATTATTTTTTGCTCTAGAAATTATTTTCTTGCTCTAGAGATTACTTTTCTTGTTTTAAAAAAAAATTTTTTTGCTCTAGAAATTATTTTCTTGTTCTAGAAATGAATCAGACACGGGAAGTACTCTTGACCCTGAAGAAAAACTGACCTGGGAAATGTCGTCTTCCTGGAACCGTTCCACGAATATCCTTGGACTGGTTATATTCAGTTGTGCTACAGGGATCGCTATATCTCTTTCAGGTAAAATTTATCTAAATTTACAAACAAAAAAAGAGAATTCTTATTTCCAATTTCTGAAAACGAAAACAGTTTTCGTTTTAGACATCTCACTAGAACATCTTTTTCTCTACAGTACTTTTAAACTGCAGAGAAAGACGACATGGAACAACATGCGAGTTTATTTGAGGTTGTCGTAACTGTAATCAAATAGTTTTATAAACAGCTTAAAAATCAATTTATGAAATGGGTCAGTCTACTGTGGTACACTGCATACTTGTTGTGTTTTCCCAAGAAACATATCTCTCCGCCATAGAAACTGTCAAACTATGTCGACAGTTCCTACTATTTCCTACATCTACTTCGATGTCAAACTTCCTCTGAATGCATTTGGGCAACTAGAGGGGGGGGGGCGAACCGAGTTTCGCCTCCGTCCTCAGCAAATTTCGCCCCCCCCCCCTCTATTGACTCCAGCAAGATCAAATTTTGTCAATAAAGAAAAAAAACGTACTATTATCTCGTTGTCGACAGAAAGAATGGCAAATATTCTTAATTTATCTTCTCTAAAAAACATATTTGTAACAAAACCTGACAACGTAAGAAGAATAACAAGAATGCAGACTATAAGAGGAAAACAGGGTAAGCCACTTACTGGCAAACAAGGACGGAGGGACTTAGATTATTATGGCGTATGGACAGACGAAATACTGCCAGAAACTACTTAAAAATTAGGACTGAACAGACCTACGATTAAGGGACTATGTATGACTATATATGACTATATATGACTATACATGACTATATATGACTATACATGACTATTTATGACTATATTTGACTATATATGACTATATATGACTATATATGACTATATATGACTAGTGGATGCATTACAAAAAATTGCTGTAGAATGTAATTGAGGACTTTATATACATAGTTAATATGACTAAGCCAGGGACTAACAGACACTAAGAAATACATGAAAAGACACTAGAAGAACCAAATTTTTGGCCCTTTGCGCACATGTCGTTCATTTTAAAGCTTTTGGAATTCTATTTTTTAACGCAAGAACAAGCCATGGATAATATAAAAATTTGGTATATTATTGAGCACAGAGCCAATCCTCCAACAATTAAAAAATGCTGTTTTTTACTTAAAATCCTGAAATTGCAGCGTTTTTTTTTAAACTTTCTTATTGCACTTGAATATTTGAATATTTGAAATAATAACTTGAGTTTATCAGTCGTCTTCCTAATCCCACTGTACTGTTCTGTAATCCCACTGTACTGTTCTTTAATCCCACTGTACTGTTCTTTAATCCCACTGTACTGTTCTTTAATCCCACTGTACTGTCCTTTAATCCCACTGTACTGATCTTTAATCCCACTGTACTATTCTGTAATCTCACTGTACTGTTCTGTAATCCCTCTGTACTTTTCTGTAATCCCATTGCACTGTTCTGTAATCCCACTGTACTGTTCTGTAAGTGTACTGTTTAAGGTGAAGATGGAAAACCGTTTCTCAAATTCTGCACTTCTGTCAGGTACATTAGACATATAGCATTGTTATGTACAACTTAACATTAGTTATGTACATTTTTAAAAACAAAATCAATTGCTAATTTTGTTTTTAATCGACTTTTTGGGCTGGGATCTCACAAAGTAGCTTACGCAAAATTGTATAAATTTAATGACATAGCAAGTTTAATTTACTCCTTTATAGTATATTCATGTCAAAATATCTAGTCACGTGATAATATAGGACTGAATTCACTGAATTCCCATGTTTATTGGGACACCCTGTATATATCTAGTCACGTGATGATGAAACTGACTGGATGGATTATCTATATAATATATATATCTAGTCACGTTATGATGAAACTGACTGGATAGATTATCTATATAAAATATATATCTAGTCACGTGATGATGAAACTTACAGGATGGATTATCTATATGATATATATATATCTAGTCACGTGATGATGAAACTGACTGGATGGATTATCTATATAATATATATATCTAGTCACGTGATGATGAAACTGACAGGATGGATTATCTATATAAAATATATATCTAGTCACGTGATGATGAAACTGACAGGATGGATTATCTATATAAAATATATATCTAGTCACGTGATGATGAAACTGACTGGATGGATTATCTATATAAAATATATATCTAGTCACGTGATGATGAAACTGACTGGATGGATTATATATCTGGCTCCTATAGGAGTTTGCTTCCTTATAGCAGGAGAAATCCTTCATATGAACAGTATTTTAGGTAATTACTGAAAACAATTAGTTATTGTGGACAATTGTTAAACTACAGGGTGTCCCACAAAATATGACATGAGAAAAGACGTGAAGGTAGTCGTGAAAAAATGATAAAAAATTATGATTATTATTTAAAGATCTTTACTTTTATACCTTGAAAAGTGAATGCCGAACATTTTTTTTCAAGGTCAAAGACGACCTTCCAGTATATTTTTAACTGTCATGTTTCGTGGGACACCCTGTATATTAATGAGACTGATGGAACACATGTTAATACTGATTAAAAACCGTTCAGAGAGAATTCACTTCATTTTTTTAAATTCATAAAAACCGTTTAGGACTTTGTAATTTAAACAATCCACATGATCCTTTTTATAAAAAAGAGATATAAGTTGCAAAAACCAAATCCTCAGCGATAATTCATAATTAAAAGAAAAAAGATGGAAAAGACGACAAATATTCCTTAGTTTTCTGGTTCTTACTGCTCTACATCATTATATAAAACCTTCTCAAAGATGTTGCACCAAATAGCATTACATAGAATAAACATATTTAAACTATGTATATATAGTTTGAAATGTAATCATGGGGACCAATACAAAAAATTCTTCCAGAAGTTTATTTTTCATATTTTCAGACGAGTTGGTGAAACTCGGCTGGTATCTCTTAGTTGTAATTCTAGGAATCTCCTTGCAGGTTACAATACTTTTAGTTTACAATTCTATGACTCTCCTTGCAGGTTACAATACTTTTAGTTACAATACTAGGCATCTCCTTGCAGGTTACAATACTTTTAGTTTACAATTCTAGGCATCTCCTTGCAGGTCACAATACTTTTAGTTACAATACTAGGCATCTCCTTGCAGGTCACAATACTTTTAGTTACAATACTAGGCATCCCCTTGCAGGTTACAATACTTTTAGTTACAATTCTAGGCATCTCCTTGCAGGTTACAATACTTTTAGTTACAATTCTAGGCATCTCCTTGCAGGTTACAATACTTTTAGTTACAATTCTAGGCATCTCCAATTGCAGGTTACAATACTTTTAGTTACAATTCTTGGCATCTCCAATTGCAGGTTACAATACTTTTAGTTACAATTCTAGGCATCTCCTTTCAGGTTTCAATACTTTTAGTTACAATTCTAGGCATTTCCTTGCAGGTTACAATACTTTTAGTTACAATTCTAGGCATCTCCAATTGCAGGTTACAATACTTTTAGTTACAATACTATGCATCTCCTTGGAGGTTACAATACTTTTAGTTACAATTTTTGCATTGTACAATTATTATATTACAACTTTTTTGGGATATATTGAAAATTTCTTAAATTAATTTATAAAGCGTCACTTCACACGACATTTTTTAAACCTTCTCTCAAACAGATGTCTAGAAAAGTGACTTGTACGGTTTTATTTTACAGAAAGAATGCAGTAAAACGTAAGAATTAAACACTCTCCCGACAAAAAAAAACGACAATAATTTCATCATTGTTAATTAAACGGTCGTGTTTCTGCAAAATATTGGACGATTTTGCAAATATCACAGAGTACAGACAATTCTTGGTACTTTTTCTAATTCAAAATACAAAAGTTTGACGACTAGTTTTCTTTAATGAATGCCATTTTTTTGGCGCAAAGTTTAAACTAAAAACTATGTCACACAAAAAAACTAACCAAAAAATATATTTTCTTTAAAAATAATTTTCCAAAAAGATTTAACTTTTATTTTTTAGGGTGGAGTTATTTTGCCTTTAATATATACATTAATCACACGATCTCTTCCCTTCTCCTTCATAGGTATTCTACAGTGATTACCAGATAACTCTGGAACAGGAAGACGACTTTTAGAAACAAGTTATTAATTTAATTTATACATAGCAATTTTTTAGTGTAAACAGACCCATTCCACTAAATTAGTAAAACTATTTGCTTTGCAACAACATCAAATAATTTAAATTATTTATATAATGTCGTCTTACTATTCTGTTGTTTTCTGGTTATCACTGTATGCTTTTCATGTCTTTTACAGACGACTGTTTATTCAATTGCTATGATTTTTAAGAGAGCAATAATATGTAACTAGAAATTGTACACAAACCCCCTTTCACTTAATATGTTGAATTTCAGCCTACCATGGTAAAACTGTTTGTTTAAAATTACTTAAAATTGATGCAGGGCTACACAATAAGGATGAGACTGTAAAGACGACTTAAAATTCCTAAAATATGACGATCCCAAGGTTCAAATATGTCTTCTGCCCTAAATATAACCTTTTAATGGCTTACTATATGATTCGGCAAGCAGAGAAAAAGGTTTACAGTTGCAGTGAATCATATATACAAGAAAATAGACTGTATAAACTCTGTACAGTAGTCTCTGAAGTCTCATCCTTTGTGGGTAACCCTGTATAAGACTGTCAACTTCCTAATCCACATGTTTATAGGTCCCACCAGCTGTACAAAGACACAAAATAATATTATATTTTATCATATGTTAGGAAAGATGGGTCCTGCTTTAGCTACTGCATTTGGTACAGCATCAAGCTCTGCTACTCTTCCTGTTACAACAAGTAACCTGGAGGTACATAAACATTACATACAGTACTATTATCTATATATTGTCATCAGCATCAAGCTCTGCTACTCTTCCTGTTACAACAAGTAACCTGGAGGTACATAAACATTACATACAATACTATTATCTATATATTGTCATCAGCATCAAGCTCAACTACTCTTCCTGTTACAGCAAGTAACCTGGAGGTACATAAACATTACATATCTATTATCTACTGATTGTACTCAGCATCAAGCTATGCTACTCTTCCTGTTACAAGTAACCTGGAGGTACATAAACATTACATAGTACTATTATCTACATATTGTACTGTTTCAACAAGTAACCTGGATGCATAAACATTACATAGTACTATTACCAACATATTGTACTCAGCATCAAGCTCGCTACTCTTCCTGTTACAACAAGTAACCTAGAGGTACATAAACATTACATAGTAACTATTATCTACATATTGTACTGTCACTAAGTAACCTGGAGGTACATAAATATTACATAGTACTATTATCTACATATTGTACTCAGCATCAAGCTCTGCTACTCTATTATCTACATATTGGACTGTCACGTTTTATTTATTTGCATTTATTCGAATTACTAGTTCCAGATCCGAAGAATTGCGAATGAATCGATCATTTTGGTTGTCAACTTAAATCTCGATATAATAACATTTTTCACTGAAAGCAATAAAGGTTTTATCCGATTTTGGCAAAAGCAGACTTTTTGATTAATTTAATCTGCTTGAGGTTGGAATATTTCGAGTTTAATCTACTCAAAATACAAAAGATGCCAATTGGTGTTTTCTGAACGGACTTAGAAATGATTTGAAATCGAAAGTTTCGACACAATTTTTTTAAAAATAATTATTTTTTAAATAGAATGGAAACAAGATTGATCCCCTCATATCTCGGTTTGTTCTTCCAATTGGAGCAACAATAAACATGGACGGTACTGCGCTATACGAGGCGGTGGCCGCCATCTTTATCGCACAGCTGACAGGTAAACTTTCAGAACATCTGACAGATACCTTTAGAACAGCTGACAAGTACAATTTTAGAACATCTGACAGGTACATTTTTAGAAAAGCTGACAGGTACATTTTCAGAACAGCGGACAAGTACACTTTAGAACAGCTGACAGGTACATTTTTAGAACAGCTGACTGGTACATTTTTAGAACAGCTGACAAGTACATTTTAGAACAGCTGACAAGTACATTTTAGAACAGCTGACAGGTACTTTTTCCCCGTGAGTGAAATTGATCCAGTTATTAATAGAAAAACATGGATATTTCCATGTTTATGCCAAGGCAAAAGTTTAAACGGATTTTATGTCGTAAAATTAATGGTTTAAAGGCTGGGACAGTACTTCAAATAAACCGAAGTTTTCAGTGATTGAAATTCCCTTCAAGACAAACAAATCTGTACAAATACAAAAAACAGGCTTTAGGAAAATTGATAGAAATTTGCATTAGCAAAAAATAATTGGGATAGTTTTCATTTTTGGAAAAGTCCTGAAACCTTGAAATTAAATATTTTTTTTTGAGAATAAGATTATGAAAAGCAAAAGCTAAGTAATTATGAAAACTAAAGTCAGCAGTCAGCATGCTGAAAATACCTAATCAATATGCTTAAAACTTTGCACTTTGTAAATACAAAACTGTACAAAAAATCAAAACTTTAACCAACATATTATTAATATTATTGTTTGTAGGTTCAAATGTGTTATTTTGCAGGTATGAATCCCAGCCTAGGGCAGATCATCATAATCTCAATAACATCAACTGCAGCAAGTATTGGAGCTGCGGGTATTCCTCATGCAGGTTCCTATTTATATAAAATTGCCATGTATTTATTTTACTCTTTGTGAGGCCCTCAAAATTGTTCCTTCAAAATAGCGCGCTCTCAATAGTGCGTCCTAACTTTGTGCCCTCTCTGTGCGTCCTCATTAATAGTGTTTAATTATCTAAAAACTGCGTCATACATACTTTACAACATAATTGTTTTTATATTGTAGGTTTGGTAACACTTGTAATGGTGCTGGAGACCGTAGGTCTTCCTAGTGAATCCGTTTCTATAATCATGTCTGTTGATTGGTTGGTAGATAGGTTCAGGTAGGTCTGTTGACTGGTTGGTAGATAGGTTCCGGTAGGTTTGTTAACTGGTTGGTAGATAGGTTCAGGTAGGTCTGTTGACTGGTTGGTAGATAGGTTCAGGTAGGTCTGTAGACTGGTTAGTGGATAGGTTCAGGTAGGTCTGTAGACTGGTAGATAAATACAGGTAGGTCTGTAGACTGGTAGATAGGTTCAGGTAGGTCTGTTGACTGGTTGGTAGATAGGTTCAGGTAGGTCTGTAGACTGGTAGATAGGTTCAGGTAGGTCTGTGGACTGGTAGATAGGTTCAGGTAGGTCTGTAGACTGATAGATAGGTTCAGGTAGGTCTGTAGACTGGTAGATAGGTTCAGGTAGGTCTGTGGACTGGCTGGTAGGTTCAGGTAGGTCTGCAGACTGGTAGATAGGTTCAGGTAGGTCTGTAGACTGGTAGATAGGTTCAGGTAGGTCTGTAGACTGGTAGATAGGTTCAGGTAGGTCTGTTGACTGGTTGGTAGATAGGTTCCGGTAGGTCTGTTGACTGGTTGGTAGATAGGTTCAGGTAGGTCTGCAGACTGGTAGATAGGTTCAGGTAGGTCTGTAGACTGGTAGATAGGTTCAGGTAGGTCTGTTGACTGGTTGGTAGATAGGTTCAGGTAGGTCTGTTGACTGGTTGGTAGATAGGTTCAGGTAGGTCTATGGACTGGTTGGTAGATAGGTTCCGGTAGGTCTGTAGACTGGTAGATAGGTTCAGGCAGGTCTGTAGACTGGTTGGTAGATACGTTCAGGTAGGTCTGTAGACTGGTAGATAGATTTAGGTAGGTATGTAGACTGGTAGATAGGTTCAAGTAGATCTGTAGACTGGTAGATATGTTTGGGTAGGTCTGTAGACTAGCATAAATGTTAAGGTAGGCATGTAGACTAGTAGATAGGTTCAGGAAGTTCTGTAGACTGGTAAATAGGTTCAAATAAGTCTTTAGACTGGTAAATAGGTTCAGATAGGTCTGCAGACTGGTAAATAGGTTCAGATAGGTCTGCAGACTGGTAAATAGGTTCTGATAGGTCTGCAGACTGGTAAATAGGTACAGATAGGTCTGTAGACTGGTAGATAGGTTCAGGTAGGTCTGTAGACTGGTTGGTAGATAGGTTCAGGTAGGTCTGTAGACTGGTTGGTAGATAGGTTCAGGTAGGTCTGTAGACTGGTTGGTAGATAGGTTCAGGTAGTTCTGTAGACTGGTAGATAGGTTCAGGTAGTTCTGTAGACTGGTAGATAGGTACAGGCAGGTTTGTAGACTGGTAAATAGGTTCAGTTAGGTTTGTAGATGTGTAAAAAGGTTCAGTTAGGTTTGTAGACTTGTTAATAGGTTCATATAGGTTTGTAGACTGGTAAATAGGTTCAGTTAGGTTTGTAGACTGGTTAATAGGTTCAGATAAGTTTGTAGACTGGTAAATAGGTTCAGTTAGATTTGTAGACTGGTTAATAGGTTCAGATAGGTCTGTAGACGGGTAGATATGTTCGGGTAGGTCTGTAGACTGGTAGATATGTTCTGGTAAGTCTGTAGACTGGTAGATATATTCAGGTAGGTCTGTAGACTGGTAGATAGGTTCAAATAGATCTGTAGACTGGTAGATATGTTCGGGTAGGTCTGTAGACTAGCATAAATGTTAAGGTAGGCATGTAGACTAGTATATGAAATATATTTCCCTATTGCAATTTATTCATATTCAACAATAGGTTCAGGTAGTTCTGTAGACTGGTAGATATGTTCGGATAGTTCTGTAGACTGGTAGATATGTTTGGATTGGTCTGTAGACTGGTAGATATGTTTGGATAGTTCTGTAGACTGGTAGATATGTTTGGATAGTTATGTAGACTGGTAGATATGTTTGGATAGGTCTGTAGAAAGTTAATGAATTTATAACAGATAAAAAGTAAAACTTGAAAAGAAAATAATCATAAAATGGATCCATGCCTTAATTTTTGTTCCAATGCTACTTTTTTTATCAGGACTGCTGTAAACGTTTTGGGAGACAGTTTTGGTGCTGCAATAGTTGCACATCTCTGCAAAGACGACATTCTTAGGGTAAGCACAAATTAAATTTTTTCATCTTACATTTAACATTTGAAGCTATACATATTTCCGCTGAAAACAATTTAAAGTTTTAAATTAAATTCACAAAAATATTTTGTTTGCTAATTGCTTTTCAAGGATATTAAACATAATTATTTATTTGTGAAGGTGAATGGAGGTGTCGAGCTTGATGACCTATATAAACCTGATCAGATAGACGGGGTTGAAGGAGAGGTAGAGGAAGGAAAGGAACTACTTCTAGTACACAACTTACAACAAGAGAAGGAAGAGGTAGACTGATTTAAAAGAAAATATAATATCAAATAATAATCAATAAATTTTAGACTTTTAAAACAATTTAAGACATTTAGACAATTTTATTCAATTTTAGAAAATAATATTTTGTCTTTGTTTCAGAAAAGAGAAAGTTTCAGTGCTCACACTTCTAGAAGTAGATCTAAATGTGTTCACATGTAGATCTGTACTAGACTAGTCTCACAGATTTAAAAACTTTACAATCGAGTGTAGAGTCAGAATTTCAATTTTTATGTAATTCCTATTTCAATTTTATGAAATATAAATATTTGCTTAAAAACTTATGAATACTTGGTACATGAATATATATATAGGAAAATGTTATTCATAATAAATGTGCATAACATTTATCTATATAATAAAACAAGACATTCGTATATATATATGTTGCGTAAAGCCGGCCAAACTGCTGGACCGATTGGGCTGAAATTTTGTGTAGACACTCTTAAAATTTTTTTTTCTTCAAAATTTTTTTCTACGGGCAGCGCCGGGTATTTCAGCTAGTATCCAATAGAGTGCAGCCTTAAGTTAGAAACGTGCTTACAAATCTTATTCTTTGTAATCCAAAAACTTGACTATTGTGTTACATTTTTGTTTTTACAATAGAATATTTTATTTTTATTTTTTTTTTCCCGAGAAATTTGTATTTATTTGCTCGCCGCCGGTTTTCTTTTTGTGTTGTGGTTTTGTTCCGGTCAACGAGTTCATTCTTTTACACGTCTTTCCATTATATGATTACTTCCATATCCCCTTCTTTTTCAGTTCAACAAGCTTTTCATACAGACATATGAAAAATCCATTAAATTGAAGAGGGCTAAAATTTAAACAATTTTTGTTCTAAATATTTAGCTGTTAAATTGTAGAAATGAATAATAAGTTAAACATCCTTTTTATTTTTTCTACTTATTAAGAATTAAACAAAAGATATTTTTTATTCGCATTTATTAAAAAAATGCTTACATTTCTTGTCTTTTGCTATAGAACAATGTTATGTCTAATATTCTCATCAATTTCATCATTGACTAGTGTTCTTTCAGTTGGTTTAACAGTAGGAGGGGCAGGAGCTTCTTCAACAATAACATCATTAGATTGTGATTTTTCAGAAGCTTCAACATTGGCTTCCTCAGCAACGTCAATCAAAGCATCAACATGCACCTCTTGTATTTCATCAACTACATCAGGTTGAATGTTATCTTGAATCTTGTTTATTTCCTCTGTCATCTTGTTTAAGACATCAGCAATATTATCTTCTTCCTGTTCTGTGGCAGGAACATCGTCATCATGATCAAGTGTGACCTGGACCTCTTCTGTTATGCTGTTACCAGATGTTGATACTGCTGCTATGGTGTCTTTAATAAACTTGGAAACTGTGGCTAGACAGTTTTCCACATGATCTTTGGCACAGCTGACTACTGGGTTAACAGATTTAGAAACAGTTGATAGTGCATCAGACAGCTGTACAGATGCTGTTACAAATGTATCAACAATTATCTCTATTCCTTTGGTTGACATTTCTCTAAGATTATCAACAGACAGTGCTGTACCTAAAACAAAATATTACATAAAACATTTTAGAAAACCAGAGCTTTAAAGGTTGAGTAATCTTAAAGATACAACACATTTAGGAAAAAGTCCTTTTCATCTGTTGTGATATCCTAATTAATTTTGATAAAGTAGAGGTAACTCTTTCTATAAACAGAGCCCGCGATTTATAAGATTCAGGACAATATGACTGAGGAATAACCTGCAGTTGGAACTTATTTACGGCTTGGGCTTGATTGGATTTAAGTTGCTTCTTATCTTGCTTAAAGGGAGTGACCGGCAATGTAAGGTAGATGAACTGAGTATGCAGTGTTCTGGAAAACTTCTTTTGGATTCATTTGAGACAAATTAAACTTTTTAAAGATCTGTAAATCCTAAGTTTGAGCGCAAATTCGACGTTCAAAACTCCTACTTTGGGGGAAGATACGTTTTCAGAATTAGTTTTTTTAAATAACGACAACGAAAAATAAAATTAAAAATTATACAGTAATCTAATTAGATGGTTAGGAACATATTTCTCAAATGAAATTTGTCAATAAACCAATGCTAGAATAGATTATTTCGTTTTCATTATTATATTGAATTTCTTATTTTCTTTAAATTTATTCGAAAATTTCTTCAAATTCTTCAAATGTCGTCTTTTCAATAATAATTCTAGAAAATCTGCGAAAATCTTTGTGAATAATAAGAAACCAGAATAATGAGAAAATAGAAACTAATAATTGAACAAGATTACTTATTTTCGATGATAAGATTCATTTTTATTTTCTCAACATGTTCCTATACATGACGTCTGTAGTTTATTGTAGAACTTTTTTACTCTTTATGTCGTCGTTATTTAATAATTTTAAAAAAACTAACTCTGAAAACGTATCCACCCCCAAAGATACAATTAACCATAATACAAAAAAAAATCAAAGAAATAAGTATATATATCATATTCATTCATTGACCATAAAAGGCGTTCATGGAAACTGAATAAAAATACAAAAAAATGGAGAAAAATTTTAAATATTGTCTACACGTCTAAGATGAGGTTTTACCTAGAAATGATGGCATGAGATACTCTGCTCCAAGCTCGAACTCTGGCAGCTTTAATGAAGACAGATCTTTCAATCTTTCAACTAAAAACACGAATTATTAGATATTTACAACAAGAAATAACATGATTAAGATTAAAAGTAAGAAGTTGTGGTGTTAATTAAAGAAAAAGCTAGATCTCTTCAAATTTGAAAAAAACATATATTTTTCTTACAGATAAATGTTTTAAAATGTTAATGCCCCTCTTTGATTGAAGAGACACTAATATAATCGTTGTAAACAATATACAATACATATATCATCAAATTTGGTAATTTTTGGCAAACTACCTACGTGGAATTTAACTGTATTTCTAAGTTCTAATAATAATCTAAGATTTACACCCTCAGGGTGCAAAGATATAGGGATCAGAAAATTTTTGTTTATGACGTTACAGTTCCTTAATAAACCTACTTATTATTGTTCCTTAAACCGATTAAAATTACAATTATATAATTATTTGATTAAAATATACCTATGGATTCTTGTACTTCCGAAAATGCTGCAGGAATAACATTGGAATCAGAATTTAGCAGAAACATATAAACACCACACACGCTACCTAAGAATGTAAGAATAATTTTCGAAATATTTTGAATGTCGTCTTTCTGAATACCTACTTGTAAGAAGAACGAATATGATGAAAGCGTAACATAATTTGCTGAACATGTTGCGCTCTTTCGGAGCAGGCAGATCATCAACTATTAATTGCGGCTTTTTCCTTTTATCGATTGGCGGATTTTTGGGTTCAAGTAAAATGTCGTCTTCCTTCTTCCGGCCAGCAGCTGACTTTCTCTTCTTCCGTGTTGTAATATCTCCGGACATTTTAGATTTTCTGAAGAAAAAAATACAGTTACTACAGGGTGTCCTAATAAACATGGGAATCCAGTGACGAATTCGATATTGTCTTTTTATATAATTCTTTGATTTAGTAAAGTGATACCTTCAGAGAAAGCTGCAATCTGTAAGAGTTTCGTCTGCTATGTTCACATTTTTGTTTATGTTTTGACTGCATACGGTTGTACTTAGTAAAACAAGAAAATTACAGTTTACAATCAGAGTAAATTTGTCCGTCTTCACTGTTCATCTTGCGGAGACATTATAGACACAACTTTACAGCCATTTACCGTTTTCATTAAATAAACTCTAGCAGACATAATAATGTTAAGGCTTTTGAAATAAGGTATTACAATGCTAATTCATAACAAAGACGATATCGAATTCGTCACTAAATTCCCATGTTTTTTGGGACACCCTGTAGAGTGAAAACTGTGCAATAGAAAGACGGCATTAAATCAATACTGAAATGTAAGTGATGCTGTTATTAAGCAAACTGTTTTACTTGTATAATGTATAAAATCACTTATTTAGTGAAATGGGTCTTTTTACATTGCACAATTGCTGTGTCTTATGCTCTTTTGACTATTTAAAATCATAACTTGCGTCTTAAAGTCGTCTTCCTAATCCAGAGTTTTATAACTGTATACAAGAAACTATTCAAAATATGAGAACATAATCAAAATCTAAATAAGTGTTAAAAAATTATATACTGGGTTACCCACAAAAGATGAGACCTCAGAGAAGACTGTACAGCATTTATACTGTCCGTTCACTTATATTTATTATTCTCTAAAACCGTGAACTCGGTCATCTTCTTATTAATCATTAAATAAGCTATAAAAATATTATATAGGCATAAGACTTAATTTAACCTGGGAATTGTCAAATTAAAGAGTTTTTACAATCTCATCCTTTGTGTCTAACCCTGTACGAAATAATTTAGGTTTATTTATTANGTTAGGTAGATGTATTATATGAGGTAGGTAGATGTATTATATGAGGTATTTTAGATGTATTAAAATGAGTTAGGTAGATGTATTAAATGATGTATGTAGATGTATGGGTCACCTTAGTCTCACATGGAGTGAACGACCGGCCCTTTTCTGACGTGTAGAAGCGTGCAAGCCGCTGCCAGCAGTGAACATGTTGGGGAGGGGGTGGGGGTTGCCAGGAGGTGGGAAAACAGGGAAAAACTGCTTTCTTTTTTTACACATGGAAATAATATATTCCGTGATTTAAGACTAAAAGTAAAATTTGTAAATCAAATTCTTATTGTATACATCATTGTAAAGAAATAACGTTTCAAACACGTTGCTACAGTCTTTTTTTATATATTTTATTTTAAAGGGTTACCCACAAGGTATTAAACTTCAAAGACGACTGTTAGAACATTTTCATTCCTGCTTCCGTATATTTATGGTTCCCTGCAACTGTTAAATCAATATATAAGCTGTTAAATGACTATATTTAAAATAGTTTGAGGTCTTCATTACACTCTTATCCATAATGGGTAACCCTGTACATTCACCTACTTTATGCCCTACTAAACATACCAATTCAAAGATGATCAACTGATATTGAATATGCATTTCCGGCATAAAACGAGACATTTTTATTTTCAAAACAGTGAACAGATATATCCTTGTAAAATATTCCTTTAGAGCAGTTTAAAAACAGTATTTTAAATTTCTGCATTATTTAAACTGTGTACTTTTAGTCGTCTTGTAAACGTTCATGTACAGTGCTTTATGTACATTGTACTTAAAGTGTAAGTACATGGTGCTTAAAGTATATGTACATGGTGCTTAAAGTATATGTACATGATGAAGCTTAAAGTATATGCACATGGTGCTTAAAGTATATGTACATGGTACTTACAGTATATATGTTCATGGTGCTTAAAGTATATGTACATGGTGCTTAAAGTATATGTACATGGTACTTACAGTATATATGTTCATGGTGCTTAAAGTATATGTACATGGTGCTTAAAGTATATGTACATACATGGTGCTTAAAGTATATATGTTCATGGTGCTTAAAGTATATGTACATGGTGCTTAAAGTATATGTACATGGTGCTTAAAGTACACATACATTGAGCTTAAAGTATATGTACATGGTGCTTAAAGTATGTACATGGTACTTAAAATATATGTACATGGTGCTTAAAATATATGTACAAGGTGCTTAAAATATATGTACATGGTACTTAAAATATATGTACATGGTGCCTAAAATATATGTACAAGGTGCTTAAAATATATGTACATGGTACTTAAAATATATGTACAAGGTGCTTAAAATATATGTGCATGGTGCTTAAAATATATGTACAAGGTGCTTAAAATATATTTACATAGTACTTAAAATATATGCACATGGTGCTTAAAAAAATATATGTACATGGTACTTAAAATATATGTACATGGTACTTAAAATATTTGTACATGGTGCTTAAAATATATGTTCATGGTACTTAAAATATATGTACATGGTACTTAAAGTGTATGTACATGGTACTTAAAATATATGTACACGGTGCTTAAAATATATGTACATGGTACTTATAATATGTACACAATACTTAAAATATATGTACATAATACTTAAAATATATGTACATGGTGATTAAAATATATGTACATAGAAACAATTTATTATAAAATCCACTGCAAAATTTCTTTTATCTGGCACGTTTTCATTTTATAAAAATGTGTTGTTTCCAAAATCATTACAAACAATTGATTCTTCATTGTTCTACTCTTTTAAACATCAAGTTTTTTGAAGGAAAAAGTTTTCAACATATTTATTTAATTTGATAATTAATTAAACATTTTCTAGGAATACAAAAATATAAAGTAATTTTTGGCTTTACATGGTTTTACATTTCTTACAATATGATCTGAACACTTAACATTTTCTTACTAAACATAGATCTACAAAACTAAACAATTTAACATACTTAACAGATTAGACAAAAATGGTATAATTTTAAAGAACATATAAACTTTATCGAAAATCTGCTTCTTCTGATTGTGCAGGATTACATATGAGGGCAAGCTGTATGTCCACCTTCCTTATTGCTCGCATCATGATTATAAATGTACCTAACTAGCTTTCCTGAATATAGTTATTAAAAAGGAAAAAAATTATTTGTATAAAGTTTGGAACATTTTACAATGTTGGTAGAAAAAAACAGTGCCGGCCGTTCATTAATTATTTAGTTAAACAGCATTAATTGATAAATATTTTGCTATTAAAGGGAGTGTTCGCAAAAATTAAAGGCGGTATAGGCTTAATGCGATTAAAAAGCGTTTTTGATCGCTGTTAATTTTACTACTATCTGTTGCGTCTACAAGGAGAAAATTGTTAAAGACCGAATAACTTAGCGGCCATACAAATTCAGATAATTGCAACATACAACTTAGACCGTAAAAAATCAATTTAATTTCAAACAAATCATTCAGATATTACAACCTATAGTCATCGATTATCTTTCGCCACATTTTTATATAGTTTTATATTTTATAATATTTTATTTTTTTTAGAAAACGTTTTAACGGATTTCGAAAAAGTGAGTGGTGTGCGGCATTATTAGATAGTTGCGCAAGCGACAAGAGAAATAATCAAATTCAAAACAAATTAATTAAAACATATTAGAAAATACAAACTATAACAAATGTGGCGAAAGATAATCGATGACTACAGGTTGTAATATCGGAATGATTTGTTTGAAATTAAATTGATTTTTTGCGGTCTAAGTAATATGTTGCAATTTTCTGAACTTGTATGGGCGCTAAGTTATTCGGTATGAGACGTCTTTAACAATTTTCTCCTTATAGACGCAACAGATAGAAGTAAGATGATCAGCGATCAAAAGCGCTTTTTTATCGCATTGAGCCTATACCCCCTTTCATTTTTCGCGAACACTCCCTTTAAGTTAAAATGTTCATTAAAGATATGTTCTACGCAATGTTTGCTGTATTATTTACTATGTTAGAACGTGTATGAATCTATTTTTATCAAATAGTTAATAAATGAACGACTTGCGGTATTTTTTACTGATATTTAATACCTCTCAAATTCATTACTATTTTCTGAAATATTGTTTAATAATTATTCTAGAGAACAGAATACTCGCTCCGTTTATAATTTTGTAATCCCTATATATTAGCAATCTGATGATATACCTTTTTAATATTTCAAGTTTTAACTATTTGTGCTAAAATTCATAGTTGGGAATATCAAAGGTCTATACAAAAACAGGTAGCAAAAATATAAGGATTAGAGTAAATGATTTTGTGGCGATGAATCAGTTTGCTTTGCTTAAGAAAGCTGACCCGTTCTCTGATAAATATGGAAAAAAAAAGATTTCTATTTTCAAATTTTAATGATTTAAAAAAGTGTACCTGTTATTTTTCCTTGGCAGAGGGTAGGAATTGAGTAGAGGAGGGTAGGAGGAATTGAGAAGAGGAGGAAAGAAATTAAGTTGAAAAAAAAACGAAAAAAAAACGAAAAAAACCTAACCCTATTTGATACAGATATATATATGAAAAATAATATACGAAAAATGTACAACGTATAGTGAATAATTGTATTGTTTTACTAGATTACCTTTTTCTAAATGTACAGATACATAAAGAAAAGATATTCTAGAAGGCTCCAATCATTTTTAACAAATGGTGAAATCACTAAGTTTACGAACAGAGTAAATACTCTACCTGTAAAAATCGTAGAACACCGACACAGCAAAAAAGGAAAAATATTAAATCATTTTCTGATATTAGTATTTTTCCTTGTTAATGACTCCAAGCAATGTTGCATGAAATAAAAAAATGATTTAGTTTTTATGAAGATGTTTAATAATAAAATCATTATTTGACCTGTACAAGGTTGAATAGTTCTAGGCCACCAGATCATGCTGTCATTAAAGCCCTGATCAATATCATGTCTCCATACACATTCCACAGCTTGATCTGTTAAACAAAATTATCGCGGATTTAATAATCTGTAAATTTATTATAAAAACGTAGAGATCAATATGATTTTAACTTATTTAAAAAAGAGAAAATTCCAAAGGATTTGAGTCTTTGCCACAAACTCTGATTTTCTAATCCCTATATCTTTTTAGTCCAATGTCATAGACCTTAGATATTTCAAACTATGAATTATGTTAAATGAAATAATCCAAGTTTGAAATATAAAAGGGTTACACCTTCAGGTCGCAGAGATAAAGGGAATAGAAAATTTGAGTTTTTGGCAACAACTCAGTTCCTTTGGAAATTAGAAACACTGCTGTAGCAATCTTACGCTCATAGTTGTCCTTCAGAGCAAGAATACTGAAGAATAAGTTTTTTAATTCTCAACAAAAAGTTGGTTGGTCAGAAAATCCAATTGTTTTAAAAAACTGATTCATGCCAAAAACTCTTATTTTTTATCCCTGTATCTTTGCAACCCAATGTCGTAGACTTTTGAAACTTCAAATTATTAATTCTGTAACATCAATAATTCAAGTTTGAAATATCAAAAGTTTACAACGTCCGGTTGCAAAGATATATGAATTATGAAAATTGAGTTGTGGCAAACAAAACACCTAGGGGATCTTACTTTCGAAGATTTTAAGGTCAAGAATGCTCTGGGGCATTCTCCTTTCTGTATAATCTATGAACTAATCCTATTTTTAATTAAAAAGTATCTACCTCGCTGAGGATGAGGCAAATTTCCGTATTCTCCCCAGCTTAGAGTATCCAAGTCTATGTGTCCACTAGAAAATATTCGTAGAATATGTTCCCCTCCTTTACCAACTTGTTTCCCTCCTTTACCAACTGGATCCCCTCCTTTACAACTTGTTCCCCTCCTTTACCAACTGGTTCCCCTCCTTTACCAACTTGTTCCCCTCCTTTACCAACTTGTTTCCTTCCTTTACCGACTTGTTCCCCTCTTTTACCAACTTGTTTCCTTCCTTTACCAACTTTTTTCTTCCTTTACCAACTTGTTTCCCACCTTTACCAACTTGTTCCCCTCTTTTACCAACTTGTATCCTTCCTTTACCAACTTTTTTCTTCCTTTACCAACTTGTTTCCCACCTATACCAACTTGTTCCCCTCCTTTACCAACTTGTTCCCCTCCTATACCAACTGATTCCCCTCCTTTATCAACTTGTTCCCCTCCTTTACCAACTTGTTCCCCTCCTTTACCAACTTGTTCCCCTCCTTTACCAACTGTTTCCCCTCCTTTACCAACTTTTATCCTTCCTTTACCAACTTGTTCCCCTCCTTTACCAACTTTTTCCTTCCTTTAACATCTTGTTCCCCTCCTTTACCAACTTTTTTCCTTCCTTTACCAACTTGTTCCCCTCCTTTACCAACTTTTATCCTTCCTTTACCAACTTGTCCTTTACCAACTTTTTCCTTCCTTTAACATCTTGTTCCCCTCCTTTACCAACTTTTTTCCTTCCTTTACCAACTTGTTCCCCTCCTTTACCAACTGGTTCCCCTCCTTTACCAACGTGTTCCCCTCCCTTACCGACTTGTTCCCCTCCTTTACCAACTTGTTTTTTACCTTTTACCACCTTTTTTTCCCTCTTTTACCAACTTGTTTTCTACCTTTTACGACCTTTTTTCCCCTTAACCAACTGGTTTTTTCAATTTACCAACTTGTTTCCTTCCTTTACCAACAGGTTTCTTCCCTTTACCAACTTGGTTTCAAAGAAGCTTTTTTCAAATTACAAGTTCATACTTAAACAAAGAGAAACTGTTAACTGACAGTTTCTCTTTGTTTCCATATTCATGTGTATCCATGCAGTTTGAAAGCTTGGTAGACATAAGATTGAAAACGAAAGTCGTCTTCATTGTATTGATATATATGATTATGACTGTAGAATACTCTGTATTTACCTTGGCAGTGGGATATCCAGCCGTTGTCCGTGGGGGCATCTGTAGATGATAATATCACCCAGCTCATTGATTCGGTTTGGCCAGATCCGATCAAATTTATACGGTGTTGCAGGCGGCATATCCAAGCACCTTCTCTCTACAGTTGAAGGGATTGAAAACGTTATTCCATGTGAAAAAGCACACGCACAATTCACAACGCTTTTTTCACAAAGTTATTTTTGTTCTGACTATTGATCAATCTTGCTAAAATGTCCAGCAAAAATATATTGATTGAACTAATATGTGTTTAAAAACAAATTGATTGATTTTAAAGGTAAACAAAACGACGATATTTCTCCTTGCCACTTATAAAAAGCTGTTCTTAATCAGGAAAGTAAATCTATTTTTGGAGGGCCACATGGAATTACGTCATAAGTTTCTATAATATAAATCATGTCTTAAAATTAATTTAATTCTTACTAATGCAAGGAACCAGTGTAGTAGGCATTGTCCACCGTTTATTAGGAAGGCACTCATTCTCTAGGAATGGGAAATCTCCATTTTGAAACATGTATCCATTCTTGCATTTATACCTGAAATATGAGTTAAAATGGATTGTTCGCTCATTGGAAAATACTCAAAATATTACCAATTAAAGAAAAGCATTAAGTAGTAATATTTATTGGACCCTGTAAGGGATAAACCCATATTTTTATATTTTAAAATGACGAGTCATCTTTCAGGGTTTATAAACATAATTTCCAGTGATCATGAATTGGCCATGTCCGATTTGCAATGGTACCTTTCAAAAACTTTGTTGGATCAAGCATGATTTAGATATCAATGTTTGTGTTTTAAAACATTAATTTATATTTTCATTTGCAGTTTCTTCGCACAAGGGACTTGCCCATATCTTGCTTCAGAAGCAATGAGAATGTTATAAGAATTGAACACTTTTTAAGCCAGAAAATTTACGTTCTTTCACTTTCTTTAAATGGGCTGGGCATTTAAAATTTAAATGTATTTGAACCATAAATAATGTGCACGAACATCAAGGAACTAATATTAATTAACTTTGAAACCCATTTTCATCCACTAAATTAAGTTTTATTTATGTGATACACTTCATATTTTGAATGATAATGTAGAGTCCAATATGCTATTCTATACAAGTAGTCTAATAAAGATCAGAATATGACTGATCAATTATATTAATGAAGGCCGTATGTGCTTTGAATTTAAAGTTATTTTTTTTTAACCTTCGTCCATTAAAAGAAATATACCTCGTATTCTCAGGATTATATAATCTCAATGCTCCGGGGCCCTCAGGAACTGGTGGGGGTTGGTCAGGACATGGCAGTTCTCAAACAATTAAATGAAAATATATGTTTCATAAAAATCCGTTTTGCAATTGAAACTATTAAACAACTTACTGATACAAGGGGATACAGTCGTCACGTTCCAGTTTCCATCTTCAAGACAAGCTGACACAGTCTGATTAAACCCGTTCTCAAAATACCCCCAGCCTTTCATAGTACACTCATACACTATAATTGTATTATAGGGTCGAGGCTTTCCAACAGTTTCATTCCAGTTCATCTTTGCTGGCCAGTTACTTGGGAGAATGAAAGGCGCAGTACAGTTAATCGCTAAAACAAATGTTGATTGCACATTTCGAAAAGAAATATGTGTTGTAAAATAAATGTGACATATAACAAATCACAAGATTAGGGGTCCTTACTCGTTACTCCATAAGATGGATATGGAAATATAGATACTTTAAGGAAAATTAGTAGAATGCAGAATTATCCTAAGATTTTTTGCCCAAGTTACTTTTCACAAAACCTTGCTCAATTTGCAAGCAAAGGAATTGAATCTTTGACTCAAACTCAAATTTTCTAACTCATATATCTTTGCAACTTGATAGTGTATACCTTTAACATTTCAATCTCAAATTACTTGGTCTCACAAAATTCATAGTTTGAAATTTATATATATAGTTGCAATCATAGGGATTAGAAAATTAGAGTTTGTGGCGAAGACTCAATTCCTTTAAGGCGATTGTGAAACATTTTAAATTTGCTTTTAAAACTGTATCACCTATACAAGCCGGCATAATTGGGGGGTTAGGGAACAAATTATATGAAAGCATTGGTCTCCAATGTCTGTCAGCATCACATAATACATCAAACTTGTTAATATTGGTAATCTGTTCATTGTTGAGACTTGGATTCTCCAGGACATGACCATCAGGACAAGAGTACTGAATCTTCTTCATGAAAATGTTCCAGTTAGGATCAGAACTGTTCCTAGTAGCAGCATCATGAGCAGCTTCTTCAGTATTGTTTGGACTTCTAGGAACTGTTACGTCACAAACAACCGCTAAACATGACGTATTAAGCTTTATATCAGCAAATTAATTTTTCATTTTAGAAATACTTACGAACACATCTTGATGTTTCATTAAAAGAATAACTCCAGGTCCAATTGCTACAGGTTGCCTCAAAGAAAATATTAAAAGAATTATTAAAGACAAAGCCTAAAGGACAGGTGTAGTTTGCTATGAATCCTTCTTGCACTATACCATACACAGCATTGAACTCTTCAGAGCTGTTAGCCATGATAATTTCAACTGTCTCAGTTGTATTATTTGGATCATAAAGCAGGCCTGGCCTATGTGGTCTTTCTCGGTTGGACGATATTTTGTAACTTTGATTAGCGAGGTTTTCTATAGAAAACCAGTTTGAATTGTAGTTTACTTCTTCCGTGTTAAATGTTCCAAACGATGGGACGGGAGGAGGATCTAAACATGAGGGTGCCGGAGGTTCAAAAGGACAATCTTCTACACAGAATCCCCAAGCAGTTATGTTTCCATCTGCATCCAACTCTAAATTTAATTAGAATAAAGGGTTAATTGGACTGCGTACGTAAGGAAAAGGAGGAATAGGATTATATTATAATGTGGGTGTATTGATGCTATTTTTCTTTTTGTTTAAAAACCTCATGAACAACCTAGTTCATATTTAGTTAGGGTTTTAGGACATTATGACATACATACGTAGGTTGAAATGGTTTATATGAGATAGCAATAGTAAAAATGCTTGATTTCAATATTTTTTGAAACAACAATTTGGGCCAACTATACTATTATGAGGGGGAAAAAAATAGCAAACAACTTTGGGAACAAAGGAATTGAGTCTTTGTCACAAACTCTGATTTTCTAATACCTGTATCTTTGCAATCCAATTTCGTAGAAGTTAGATATTTCAAACTATGAATTATGTTAGATCAAATAGCCTAAGTTTGAAATATCAAGGGTTTCCACCATTAGGTTGCCAAGATAAAAGGATTGGAAGATTTGAGTTTGTGGCAAAAACTCAATTCCTTTTTCTGTAAAAAAATACATTTCCATGCAGAAGAACCGTTTGACTTAATTTGGTACATTTAAGTTTCTGTTTCGATAATTAAGAAATTTAAACTAGGTACCAAAATGATAAAAATTTAAGAGATTTTGATGATTTAATTTTTTCTAAATTCAGCTTTTTACAGCTCTGAAAATAATGTTTAAAAGTAACAGAAACTTGTTATTCCACAGCAATTTTTTTCCAGATGACGAATCTTTTAAAATTCTAAAACAGAAAATAATAATTGTAAAAGATATTTTAACCTGTTGGGCACCAGGGTTCGTACAAGTCCTGAGAGCTGCATCGTTTATACTCAACAGTTTTATATGTGAAGGGAAATATGCAGGAGAATCCATCCTTAGTAAAACAAGCTTGGTACTCACAAATACTAGGCAGAGATTTCTTGCAGTCATCACCATATTTGGTCATAATCCTGCCATTTTCAGCCAGGGAAAGACAGCCCTGAATTCAATCATTAGTTAAAAGGAAAGTTTTAATGATTTTAATATCTTACCTGGCCTCCATATCCAGCTTCAGATACTAATACTGATCCAGATATTGACACTTCAATGATATCATTTGATTCAGAGGGTTTGAATGGAATTGACACACTGGTATAGTTATTGAAGGTAACATAAAATTTTGAGTTGTGGCAAGCTATGGTAATAAAGAAATCCATGGTTGACTCAACCTTGTGTCCTACAAGTTCTACTTCAGTATTGTTATTAACAATACCATCTTCTACTCTGGCAAGAGTAAATGAGTTGGCTAGGTTGGCATCAGTAGAGTCTACGCCTCCTTTGTGGAACATCCATCGTAAAGGAATGAGACCCGAAGAGCTTGTTAACTTTATTGTAGGTTTATTAGTATCCAGTCTTTTCAGGACAAATGTTCCGTTCAGGAGAAACATTTCTGATCCAGATGATTGACAGATATCCTGTTTAAACTTCATTTTTATAGTATTTGAAGTTGGATTTTTTACATAGTACCCTGGAAAAAAACATTGTTATGAAAAAATTAAAAAAATTGTAAAGCTAAATAATGTTAAAAAGTAAAAGAAAACTTATTTTATACAGTGAAACCCTTAATAACGAATACATCGATCGAAAGAATTCATCAAATGTTGTATTCTTCACTTTCTGATAATGGAATGTTGCAGATATTTAGTTTTTTAATGAAATGATTATATGGAACTTTTAAAACTGTTCCCTCATATTCATGGCTATTTATTTATTTTCGCAAATACTGAAATTTACGTAATAAAGTATTAAACTCATTGAAAAATTGTCAAGACGACATTTGATAAATTCTTCCGATGTATTCGTTATTAAGGGTTTTACTGTAGGAAAAATAAAAAGGTTGTGAAAATGTATAGAGTAAACCTGATGCAGCTAGGGCAGAAATCCAGAAACGTTCTTTGGAGTAATCTACTATGTCTTCTGGAGTATCAAAATCATTTGTTCGGTCATTCTAAAAAAAGGAAAAAAAAACTTTTGTAATCCCTATATCTCTGCAACGCTATGTTGTAAACCTAAGATATTTTAAACATTCTGTTAGATACATTTATCTCAGATTGAAGTAACCAAGGTTTACAGGTTGCAGAGATATAGGGATAAAAAATTTGAGTTTTGCAACCATTTAATTTCTTTGCACTGAAAATACATTGCTTGATTTCCACATTTCCTGTGGGTCACATCTGATTTTCATTATTAACAGTTAAGTGTGTTGTGATGAGAAATTGCAATATAAAGTTTTTCACTAAGTAAAACCGTGTAGTTATTGTTTCAAATTTGTAGCTGGGCAAGATCACAGTAAACTATTTCATGGTGTAAATGTTGAAATTAACCTATATCTATGTAATTTATTGTACTTCTCTTCTCTCATATATTCTCGATACAAACGCACATAAATAGAAGTAAAGGAATCAAGTTAGATATTTCAAACTATGTTTTCTGTAAGAAAAAGTAATCTAAGCTTGAAATATTTTTAAAGATAAAGGAATTTGAAAATTTGAGTTTGTTGCAAAATTTCAATTCCTTTATTCAAATTCAATCATCATTCAACCTGTTACCACTTAAATTTTTCACATAAACTTCTTTTAAAAACTGATCTACCTTGGTATACCAATTAAAGCCATCCGTTGTACTTCCATCCAACCATACCGGACTGTAAAAATATCTAGTTAAACTCCTTTTATATATATATATATATATATATTTAGTGAATATTTGTATAAATTATGTAGTTTGTAAGGGGGTTGGGTTTGGTTTTTAACTGTTTCCCTCCTTTACTACTAAAATTTAACCAACCACTAGTCACCTGTCATACTGAAGAATTTTCTCTATGGTTTTAATATCTTTAGGAAGTGCTCTCCTTTGGAGGTCATTGGACAAACTTGTACATTGTTTGTCAGAAAATGGCGCAGTCCCTTAAATTATTATTTAAAATTTAAAAGATAAGATTATTTAAAGATTCAAAAGTCAACCCAAAGAAGTACTTATTTCTAAAAAGCCAAAAGTACAACAAAAGTAAATGCTTCAACATTTTTTTTAAAACTTACTTTTCACCTGAAGAAAAATAGTCTTTGAAATATAAAGAACACCTGGCAATTTACTTATAAAAAATTAAAAATCCAGTTTTTTGGCCACCCTTTACATTTTCTTAGTTGATCACCAATCAATAAAAGTATTTTGACTATTAATCCTTAATACCTGATGATCTGGCATAACATGTTCGTCCATCTTTTTCATGAGAATACCTTTCAAATCCAGTTGGACAGGGAGGGGCTAAAAAAACCTTTAATTACCCGAAAGTTTTTTTGCTCACAACTTAAAGAGATTGTTCCCCTGTTTGAAAACACACAAAATTTAAAAAACTTCGACCACAGCTAAGCTATTAAAAGATTTCCTTCAATGAGTTTTCCAGCAAGTAAGTATCACTTTTGTTCTTGAAAAGTTTTGGGTCATTTTGGCACTTTGTAAAGATAGACTTGTGTTAATTATTTCAAAAATTGGGATATTGTGTCCTACATTAGGTGAAAACTGAAAACTCCAATTATTGTTGATTCCAATTTGTGTTACAAAATCAAAAACCAAAAAAATTGTTCATTTAAAAATGAAATAGTAGTGACAAAATACTGTTGACTGATTTTAGGAGTGGACAATTTATAACTGGTTGTTTTCAAAATTATTGCACAAAAAAACTTCAAAAAAAATATCTGTTTTACTTCTTAGCACTGCCTTCAAAATCAAACTTACGTGTCCACTGGCAAACATACTCAAACTTTTCGTCACATGATGTTCCCCTGGGTTTAAACTTTATTCCTCTTTTCAGGAAGGCACAAGAGGAACCTACAAGCTTGGAACCATCTCCTTCATAATCATAGGATGCCGCAGTATATGGGGAGTTATCAGTAAATAAGTCTACTCCTGCTGTCATATTCAATCCGATTATAAGATCACCACTATTCTGCTGGATTAAATATTTCTGAATAAACTTGTACACTCCTTGAGTTTTGACAGGTAAAACAATTCCTCCTCGAATGGCACATGCATGCTTGGCTTCCACTAGAGAGTGCATATCTTGGCTCTTATAAAGACATTTACCTTTGTAGCTAATATGATCTTCTGGACAAATATAGTTACGGTTCATTTCAGTAGAGCAATAGAAGTAGAACTTATCCTCACAAGATGCAGAAACAAATTTACTGAAACAAATATTATTTACATACTATATATATTTTATAATCTTTATTATAATTGAAATACTGATAAGCTCACTAGTATTTAGTAGCATTAATTGCAACACAGTGCTCTGAGGAGCTTGGTTGGTTATCGGCCCATGGTATTTCAGTCAATTCATTCCCACTGCTATCAATCCATTTAACTCCTGGGGGATGAACTAAACAAAATTAAACTGTACTTAATATGTTATGTTTGGGAATAAATATTGTACCTGATTCTGAGTCCAATCCAACCCAAATTATATTTGTGTTTACAGACTTGTTGGCAAGAACTCCAAGAACCTTTAGAATTTCATAATTGACAGGATAGGTTAAGTGGGTGACATAGTCACTGCTTGGATCAGATGTGCAACTAATCTCTGCATCTGTGTAACTCATTGGTTGTTGAGATAACTTGTAGCAATGGTGATGATACAGTTTGTAACCTGATGGACAGGGCTTTGATCTTTCATAGTTTTGATGCACATGACAAATCTTAGACATTTGGTACATTTGAGCAAGATTTAAAACTTTGGTAGAGATTTGAAGACAACTCATATCACCAAGAAATCCTTTAGATTCTGCATTTGTCGCTCCAATTTTAAAACTTTTTCCAATAGCATTTGTCTTGAACCAGCCATTACTACTAAAGTTTATTTGTAAGCCTTCACCATCTTTAGAGCCAAAAGTCTCATTTATAATCAGAGTCGCAGTCTCTGTTTTTGAATCAAAGGTTAAACCAATAAAAGTCCATCTGTTAAGCTCTATTAGATCATGTGAAACACCTGTAAATGATTGTTGACATAGCATATCTTGACAAACATTAAAGCAGATAGAGTTTGACTTAAGGTAAATGTAGAAAGGAGGGAGATTTTGAGATAAGCGGTTTCCTGTATCAATGATCGGGATATTGTCTGAACTACTTGATTTCAATCTTATCCACAATCCAATTGACATTCCAATGGTCGAGGTGATATTGGTTGTATTAAAATCTTGAGATATATATGAATTTTTAGAACCCATAAAAACTGCATGGCGTTTCAACTCTGTTTTCCAAACAGAAGTGTCTGCAAATCCAACATTCAATTCTTTAGACTTCTCAGTCACATTATCCAAAGGGTGCACATACTCAGGGATACCCATAACTTCAATTACATCAGGGTTTGGGATTTGAATAGTTTGACAAATATAAGGAAGTTTTGTGGAACAATCATTTAGCTGAAAAACATTTGAAGGAGATTCCATTCCAACACAGTTCCCGCTTCCTTAATTTTGATTCAATTAGGAATTAAATAACAAATCAGTGTTAAAATTTTGGGGGGTAGTAAGAATAATTAACCATATGCATTCCCCCCCCCCCCCCCCCCCCCCCCCCCCCCCCCCGCCCCAGAAATGGTAACAGGTAATACTGAACAACTTAATAAAACTTGTGCTTTAAAGGCCAAAGCTTGATAAGGTTCAATTGGGTTAACCATATTCCATACTGTTCGTTAAAAATTATAGAGGTGGTATATGTTGAGGTCAAATAGAGTTCAATAATGATCACTACTTATTTTACTTCTATCTGTTGCATACATCTTCGAGGAGAAAATGGTTAGAAATGACTCATCCCTAATACTATATACTAGGGATGATTAATTATTATAATTAAAAATTAATTAATATTATCATATTATTCCACTCACATTGAAAATAATTAAATTAAAATTAATTAAATTAATTAATTAAAACTACTTATTCAGATATTACAACCTACAATTCAATTAGATTGAATTGAATTCAAGTTGATGCATTTCTATATAGTTGACATTTCATAATATTTTTTTTTATTTTGTTATTTTGCTTAAAATTAGTTTTATCTGCTGCCATTGGATTTTCAACATTCCTGGAATATATGGAAATGTCATCTTCATTGTCAAAAATCATCAAAATTTCAGGAATGAACATTTTCAAAAGTAACACTCAGATCATATAGAATTAAAAATATTACGAAAATTGGACAATTGTAGGTTGAAATATCTGAATGAGTAGGTTAATATTTAATTGAATTATTAATGATCTGAGTTGAATAATGCTACTCACTGAATTTATGTGGATGCTAGATTCTTGGGTTTTAAACCATTTTCTCCTGTAGATGCAACACAATCAAAAAGAAGTAAAATTAGCAATATCAAATTCAATTGGATATTAGCATAAACCCCCTGTCATTTATCACAAACACTCCCTATAACATAATATAACATTTTATACCTGTCATTCCTATAAATTTTTTAGTTGCTTCAGAGTAGTCAGATGTGTAGAAAACTTTATCTGTGTCAGCTGACATCTTATACAACAGCTTTCTGAATCCAGTCCATATTGTGATACTAACATTAACTTCTTCTTGTAGCACTGAACTTACGAATATTGTGTGCAGTATTGTTGTGGGTTCAACTAGATGACTTCCATTGCTGTTGCAATCAACAAGTGCTTCTGTGAAAGATTTTGGTTCATTATAAAATCTATAGCACTCCTCTTGGAACAAAATGTAATCGTCAGGACATGTCCATTTATTTTCCCTTTCACAAATATATCCTTTCAGAGTAGGAGCTCCAGTCTCTGTAAATGGAATAAAATCCATTTTAACTGTGTTGATATCTGATGTTAAGCCACGCAAAAACCCTTTAGATGGATTACTGTTGAAATTAACAGCTGTCATCCATGGGCAACCTGAAACTGGAGCATATCCATTGGAAGATATTGACATTTTATTCTTTCTGTGACTAGATGATACTCTTCTCGCTCTATAATCATCCAAATCACCGCCAAACAATCCAATCCAATAGTTTTCTAATGGAGACTTTTTCAGTAGCCATAAATCCTGTCCTAGGGAAATAAATTCATCACAATTATCAAACTGTGTGAGCCTGGCATGATCTTTAGCACATGCATAAATTGCTGCATTAAAAGACATTGCTTTATTCATATTCTCAACCTTGAGGCATTTTTTTATATTTGGAAACCAAATGTAGCCAAGTTTACAATGTGACTGACAAATATAAGGTTTCTTTTTTCCTTTATCCTCTGCGACCCACTGAAATTTTCTGCTCTCAACAGTTAATGCATAGTTATCAGTACACATTGATGCTAGGCATCCCATGTTCTCTTTTCCATCCTTCCAGTTGGAGTAAGAAGAAAAGTTTTTTTGATTGGACATCCAACTCCACTTTAGGTCTTTTGCCACTCCTCCAATCCAATAGGAAGATAAGTCTGGAGCATATTTGGGAAGAAAAAATGTCTTGGATGATAATAAATACTTGATGTATAATTGAATATGAGGAATTAGTGTATCATCCATTATAGAGAGTAAGAATGCCCCTTCTTTAGCACACATTGCAACAGCATCAATAAATGTCTCTTGATATGATGATATGCGAATACAAGAACCATTTATCTTTTCATAGTTGGCTGAGCACTCAGATCCCCCAGATCTCATAAATTCAGTGCAGTAGGAGAACTCGTCAATGCTTTCATTGAACATCCTTGTGGGATTTAATTTAGTCGGGCACCACAGCTCATCTCTCTGAGCTAATATACATTTTTCATACCAGATCCTCTCATACAGGAAAGGAGTAATGCAGCCATTTCCAGAACCTGTACCTCTGTAAGCTATCTCCCTCTCATCCCTGCATGTTCCCCATTTTTCAGGTTTCATTGTTCCATTTTCATATACCTCTGTAGCACACCATGTTGTTCCTAATTCTTCATCTAGAACACAAGAAGTTCTCCATATATCTTCACCAGTTCTTTTGAATGGAAAATGACATGAAGTGTTTGTCACTGGACCATCGACAGTTAAAATAGTTTTTGCCTCGCATATGTATGCTAGGTTGTTGATTTCTGAATCTAGAGTACAATTCTCTAATGTCAAAAACCCACTCTTATCTATCATAATACAAGCCTTGCCTGAATAAGTGCTAATACCAGTTAAGGTTGATGATTTAAGTGATCCCTGATCAGCTATCTTTTTTTCTATCATGTATGCCCGGCTACCATCCATGTACTGAATCTCTAGCCCGGGGAATACTCTGGAAGTAAATGCACCAATTGCGCTGAAAGATTGTTTTCCTGAAGAATGATAGAATAATGATGAACTGGATTTCAAATACTCATTTTCAAGGTCAAGCAAATTGTCATAAGTTGTGAAGTCTCGGGGCTGAAATAATCTGGCCCCCATGGTTGTACATTGTTGTACTGCATGATCCACATCTATAGCTATGTCGCTTTCAGTTCTAGCTGATAAATGGATACATGTAGTTTCATGAAAAAAAAATCCCACAGGGCAGTTTTGGATTGCACATGATGATTGGCATTGGCCTCGGCTGGTTTCAGTTTCAATATGGTTTCCTTTGGAATCTTTTGATAGACTACACCAAGGAACATTTGAATCTATGGTTATACAGGTGTCATGCAGTCGTCCTTTGTATCTAAAAGGGAACTTGCAAACTTTATTGTTTACAGTCAGGCATTCAGTAAATTGACACAATGTTCTTAAATCAGGGTCAAAGATGGTTGGGGGTCCCCAAATCCTTCGTATTGCGAAATTGAAGCATTCATTTAATTGAGCTGTAGCATTAATATCCTTAGCAGCTGGGCCAACTCTGAAACATTCCTTGTTAATTGTTCCAATGTCTCTTGTGATTGCCAGCATTTCTGTGAGATTTATTGCTTTCATAGAAAATGGAGATCGAAAATATTGGTTATTGTCTTTCAAGAATCCTTTCCAACCTAAAAATATTATTTTTTTAATTGATCCAGTAAACTGTGATTCCAAAATGGTAGATCTGCAGGGTTCTCTATCAACTGTAAGATAATATTACCTAACAATGCATCAAAATTATAGTTGTATTCCATTCTTCTTGAAGGAAGCCAACTCTTTAGTACTTCAAGTTCAGTTGCTGTATTTGGTGTGAATAATCTTGTTCCGCTTCTTGCACAATATTTTTCTCCTGTTTCAAACAAGAATTAAAAGAAAATTCCTTTCTGAACAAACGGGATATATGTTTCAGGTGCGCATAAGATTACAATATAGCTAAGTACCTGAAAAATAGTCAACTTTATTAAAAGCGGATCCTGGAAATTCACCAATTCTTAAACATGTTCTTCCCAGTTCAGGCACCCAAGTGTAGTTTTGGGGACAATTTGGACTCACTGTGCAGTAATGCTGAAAAGTCAAAATTAAGAATCAAGAAGAGAACAAGAATAAAAAATAACATACTGAGAACTTTAGATTGCAGTCCACAATTTTGTGCTTGTAATCTGTGTCTTTATCTGCTACTAAACATTCATCTGATGCATCCTTATTTGTTATTTCAACTTCATAAGGAGACAATATATCTCCATTTGTCTTCATCCAAACTCCATCAAATTTCTTCACACCCACCCAAAAGGACCCTAATCCTTTCTCTTTAGCATATATTCTAAAAAAAGAAGATTTAAAGGAACTTCAGGAAAATTTTAAGTTGTCCTCCATGCAAAGATAGCAAAGCCTAATTCACAAGGGTACCCTTTATCTGATTACTGATGTGGAGGATAGTATCATTTTTATAGGTTTAAAAGGATTATTATTCTAATAATTCCTATATAAAGGCACAAGTCACTTTTGTAGAGAAATCCCACAAATTGAAATCTAATTTACTCTTCGCCATACAAAGCTTTTAAGGGTACCATTGTGAAATCAGGCATTGATGTCATTGCAATCACTTGAAATTATGCTTGCTGTTCATTTTATGGACAATGTGATACTAGACAACTCATCAACTGTCTGTTCATTTCAATTAATAACTTTCAACTAATGAAGTTTTCCCACAGATCAGGTAGACAAAGATGCAGGGTTAACGTTTACCAGGAGTCTAACAAGTTAGTCCATGTCAGGTTGAAGAAGCGCAAAACGTTCATGTTGAAATGCACAATGGGCTTAAGGAAAAAAATATTTGTATTGTCATGATTATGGAGACTAAGTACTAGCATATATGCTTCCTCCCTGTACCCACTTGACCCACTGTGCAAAGTAAATATTCAGATTGTAATGTTCACAATAATCTCAAAATATCCATCTCAATTGATTGATTAACTCGAATCTTACAGTAATAGGCAGATGCATGATTAGTAATTCCTGTTTCATGCTATACATATGCAGGGTAGTCAGCATCTATGATGCATCTTTATCTGCTTGATCTGTGAGTTTTCCATACATTTTCTAAAAAGCTTGGTCAAACCCTTACTGTCCTACCCCAATATTGCTGTCTGAATATCATCTATAGGAAAAGTAATCAATCCTTGTTTAGCTTCACAGGCCTCCACTGCTGCAGCATATGTCATTTCTGATTGTTCTGTTCTAACACACTGGGCAGCCAGAGCAATATTATCATTCTCTGCAGGACACACTGAGGTTGTTGGAAGAGTTCTTTCAAACATTTTCACTCTATACCTTAAACCAACTTTGGATAGATTTAGTTATAATTAGAGTTTACACTTTAGTGTACGTTACTAAAAATAGTAGAAACTTCTCTGTTCAAATATTCCTACGATCAGAATCAGTTTTTACAGTTATAAAAAGAAGTGATACAAACTTTTAAATGGAGTTGCACCTTTACATTTTCGTTGGTTAATAATTTTGCATATTTTTTTGCATATTTTAAGGGTCGTTTGCTTTTAATGGGAAAACCAATATGTAAGACTAAATTCGGAAATATTATAGTACTTTTTTAAACTGTTCAATAATTTTAATTTCACAAAATACAAATTTCAGTTATGTGGGGTAGACTATAGACAAGCATCAAACTTATTGATTTTAATGTAATCCTTTAAAAACATGTTACCATGAGAATCCCACATTGTTACATTTCACATTGAAAGTGGGTGTTCTGTGGCATCTCCAGGTTGGCTCTCCAGTTAAATATGTGATCTACAAAATAAAGAAGAAAAAACACTTGCCTCAAACAAAAATTTTCTAATAATTATATTCTTGCAACCTTATTCTGTTTTCTTTGATATTTCAGACGTTAGCAAGTAGATCTGTCAAAATCCATAGTTTAAACTGTCAAAGACATACAGCCTCAGGTTGCAAAAATCAGAAGATTTGAGTTTGTGGCAAGTATTTTTTATTTTCATATTTTTTCAAATTACAATTTTTCATTTAATTATGTTGTTTTATCTGCATAACCCCCCCCCCCACTTGAAAAGCTAATAAGCAACTATAGATCACTTTAAGTTGAAGCTAATCATTTCAAAGGTCTACACCATCAGATTAGAAAATACGATTTTTGTTTGGCTATTAGTGAAACTTATATTTTCTAATCGCTACATCTTTGCACCATAATGATGGAAACCTTTGACATTCTAACTTATAATTACTAATCTTTAATAATTCAAAGTTTTGTGACAAAAGTTCAGTTTGGTAAATAAAAAAACCTAAAAAGTAAGCTTTATTTTAAGGAAAATTTAGAATTCTTTAAAATTATTTATTTTACCTGGGCAAGAGAGGGGTGTTTGTACACCTGCAGTACTTTTCCTCTATGGTGCAGTACCTTAGTGCAAACAGTTCCTAGGTATTATATTATTATTATTTCAAGAAGAATACATTAAAATTGTTAATTCATATTCTAATTTCTAGCAGAAGTTTCTGGAAAAGTAGGACAAAACTTAATGGCGGGGCCAATTCAGATTTGTTGTACAAAATGGTTTGGTAAATCACTTCTGCAGGGAGACGGCAATACAATAGGAGTTATACAGATAAATGAAGGTTTGCTGAACTTTACAATTTTTATCAAATTACCATTGCAACCTATCCGATTATTCATATCAGGGGGAGTAAATATGCTTTTGTCATTTCCCAGTTGTTCGAAGAACAGGCTATCAAACACTGCAGATTCATAAGAGATGTCAACGGAGTCAGGAGAAGGAAATCCACTTGAATGACTCGCATCAAACTCTCCTTGGGGATAATTGTTCACAAAAACCTAGGCAATAACTTCCAATCAAATTTAAATTATTTGACAGCCTAGCTACTTTATATGCTACTAGCTGAAGCTACAATTGACTTTTGAAAAAAAAATTATTTTTGAAGAAAAAAAAATATATTTTAAAAAATAGAATTTGTTTAGCTTACATTACCCCCAAGAAACCCATGGGTTCTCTAAAAAAATGTCAGCCAATTTGGTCCAGCTGTTTGGTCAGCTATAGCTAACATATATAAATAAATATATATATATGTAATCGAAGAGCTACTTTATTTACTTTTTCGAATAATTAAAATTTTTTAAACTTTTAGAATCAGATGACTTGATAATAATCTTCATAGTCCAGGTAATTGCAACATTTAATTTTACTAATTGTTTCCTTCAAGATTGAAAATAGATCACCTGGAATTTGTCATTGTTGCAAGAGATATAAACATCTGTTATTTCTCCATAGTTTATAGGAGGGTTGATTGTTGAAGCTGTGTTATCTATATCTAACTTTGCTTCAGCTGGTGATAATATCAGTTTAATTGATAATAATACTGCGCTGTCTACCCCCTTCACAGTCATTGATAAACCTAACATATGATTAAAGAGAATGTGAGCGTAATTTTAAGTGACCCTCGCATGCAAAGAATGCATAACTTATAGCAATATTTTATCATTGTCTGTCAGATTATTAGAAAAAGTAAAGCATGATTTAACACACATATTTTGATTTTCAGAGAAAATCCTCGCAAATTTGCAAAGACTCAAAACAAAAGTTTATTGATTGATTGGTTCAGACTAACTGTGTATCCTATCTTGCACTGGAACCAAAGTTTATTGATTGATTGGTTCAGACTAACTGTGTATCCTATCTTGGACTGGAACCAAAGTTTATTGATTGATTGGTTCAGACTAACTGTGTATCCTATCTTGGACTGGAACCAAAGTGTAAATGTAAAATATTATATGCTGGTAATTTAAAACAGTCATTATTCTGATTTATCAGCAATACATTCATTTTTCGTAAGTTAATATTTTTATATAGAGTCACAGTTTATCTATATTGAAATTAGAGTTTTAAGCCTTTTTCTAATTTTTCAAATTTCAACCCTGTATTTTAACCGGGAAACAGCGCACAATTCCCCACAATAATATAAAAATTATGGCTAAAATAATTAAGAAGTTACGCGCATGCTGCTTCTGCCTCAGGATCAAAAGGTTCATAGATTAGTTTCCCGAACAGGCTATAGGTTGCAGAGATAAGGGATTTATGCATAAATGTAGTAAATATTGTGTTAGCTATCTACTTTATACTATCTTTACTATGATTATTTCTGTAAATCTATTTTTAGTTTTTTGTAAACTGACCGGCCATTCCAGTCGGAGCAGACAATGATTTTTTCTAAATAAAAACAGTTTGATACAGACTCTTTTTATGTAAGGATTGTGCTAATCTAAATAGTCAGATAATTAGAGTTTGTGGCAGCACATTTCAGCTGATAAAGTTAAGGAGATACGGGCTAGATTGTTACATGAATATTGGTTGCTTCTTAAGGACAATCGGTTCTGAATCATAATCATTACAAACATTTAAATTTGATAAATTGAAATCCTTAAACTTACCATTTGTTTCAGCAACAACTGGAGTTTTTGTAGTTCCTTTTCATAAAAATAAGATATTTCAAGTAAATCATATTTTGATACACCTGTTAAATATGAGGGCTTTATGGGAGAGATTTTTATTACTTTAAGCATTTTTCGAGTATTAGTGAGATTAAAACTAGGCTTGATATTTAAAACAGTTTCATCCAAAATTGAACTTAACCCTACCAATCACAAATGAGGGGGATTGGTTTTTTCTTAAAAACTTTAAAAAATCTTACACTAGAGCACTCAATTTTTTTCCTCACTTTTTCAACTTCATAAGTTCAAACGAATTATAATATTTTTGGGTGCATCACTGCTTACTGATGCATGGGCCATTATCGGTATTTCAAAAAATCATTTTTTTATGATCTCAGCTACAGATCTAATATCAACAGTAAATATTTGTCAAATTATTTGATGTTGACATTTTTCAGAGATACGATTCAAAACTATGGAGTTCTAATGAGCTATAAGCCTTAAAGGTTGAATCAGGAACATGCACAGGGCAAAATCATAGATGGTGGTAAAATCAACCCCCCCCCCTTTATATTTGAAAAAATAGCCCAATCAGGCGATAGGGTTAATTATTAGCAATTAAACGATGTTTATAAATAATTTCAATAATATTTTTATTTTCCTGAAATATGAATTCCCCCCTCGGGACAAATATTGTTCTTTAGCTTGATGTTCTTGTTCGCTGGCACACTTTCTTCTATTAAAAAGTTTGTATTATAGATTTATTTATTGCATTTATAAAATATAAAAAGAAGTCTGCCGCAACTTTTATACTAGTTGAAGTGCCCGGCGCTGTCCGTGGAATTTTAGAAACACTTTGGTCCAGCCGTTTGCTATAGCTAACACAAATATGCAAATATACAAATATACAAATATATCAATTCCCATTTTTATTGGGACACCTTGTATATGAGCAAAGAGCTTTATTATATAGATGCTTGTATGCTGCAATTATATGTATTGTATTATGTATGTATTATGTATAGACGAACACCTAGAGAGTTAAAACTGCAAAATTATTACCACCCTGCACTCGGAAGATAATTGTTTCATCCTCAGATTAATTGTTTTAACATGGGAGGTCGCTTTTTTACTGAGATGTAAAATTATTTTTTTAGATATTTAACGCATTGAAAATTTAGTATCTACAAAAAACGCTCAGAAAGGTATATCTACCAAATATTAAACGGTTTACTCTGGTAGGTAGAGATGGCCATGTTCGACTTTTATTCATTTCGTTTTGTTATTGTCCCTGAACGACCCATTTCGTTCGTTTTTTTTCAATTGTTCAAAAAAATATTTTTTTCTTTTTTAAAATTATCATTCTTTTCTCAGTAAAATCGTTTGTTCAGGAAAATAGTTAGTTCAATAAAATTGTTGGTTCAGAAAACAAAAACGATCGGTTTTAAAAAAAATCTGAAAGTAAAGAACTATTATTTTTAAAAATTGTCTCCCGAAAAATCGTTTGTTGAGTAAAAACTATGGGTTTTTTTAAAATCTCTCGGAAAATTTGTTCATGCAACAATAGTTTTTTTTAAGTTTGTTTGAATGATTTTGAATTGTTCTTTTTTTGTTTCTTTTTCGTTTGTTTTAGAAAACCGATCATTTTTTCATTTCTGATCAATTTCGTTAATCCATCATTCATTATTCTTTTTTGAACGACACCCTTTTCCACAGAACATTTTGATCATTTTCAAAAGTTTCATTCGTTCAAAAAAACGATACCCATCCCTACTGATAGTCAGCATATATCCCTCAGATGCCCATCCCTACTGATAGGTAGCATATATCCCCCAGATGCCCATCTGTACTAATAGATAGCATATATCTCTCAGATGCCCATCACTACTGATAGGTAGCATATAGCCCCCAGATGCCCATCACCACTGATAGGTAGCATATATCCCTCAGATGCCCACCTATACTAATAGATAACATATATCCCTCAGATGCCCATCACTACTGATAGGTAGCATATAGCCCCCAGATGCCCATCACCACTGATAGGTAGCATATATCCCTCAGATGCCCACCTCTACTAATAGATAGCATATATCCCTCAGATGCCCATCACTACTGATAGGTAGCATATATCCCCCAGATGACCATCTCTACTAATAGATAGCATATAGCCCTCAGATGCCCATCACTACTGATAGGTAGTATATAGCCCTCAGATGCCCATCACTACTGATAGGTAGCATATATCCTTCAGATGCCCATCACTACTGATGGGTAGTATATAGCCCTCAGATGCCCATCACTACTGATAGGTAGTATATATCCTTCAGATGCCCATCACTACTGATAGGTATCATATATCCCTCAGATGCCCATCATCACTACTGATAGGTAGCATATAGCCCTCAGATCCCCATCACTACTGATAGGTAGCATATATTCCCCAGATGCCCATCATCACTACTGATAGGTAGCATATATCCCCCAGATGCCCATCACTACTGATAGGTATCATATATCCCTCAGATGCCCATTATCACTACTGATAGGTAGCATATAGACCTCAGATCCCCATCACTACTGATAGGTAGCATATATCCGCCAGATGCCCATCACTACTGATAGGTAGCATATATCCCTCAGATGCCCATCACTACTGATGGGTATCCTATATCCCTCAGATGCCTATCATTACTGATGGCTAGCATATATCCCCCAGATGCTCATCATTACTGATAGGTAGCATATATCCCCCAGATGCCCATCACTACTAATGGGTAGCATATATCCCTGAGATGAATTTTTTACAAAAAGGAGATCATATTTGTCTAGTTTAAATCTCAGATGCCTATCATTACTGATGGCTAGCATATTTCCCCCAGATGCCCATCACTACTAATGGGTAGCATATATCCCTGAGATGAATTTTTTACAAAAAGGAGATCATATTTGTCTAGTTTAAATCTCAGATGCCTATCATTACTGATGGCTAGCATATATCCCCCAGATGCCCATCACTACTGATAGGTAGCATAAATCCTGCAGATGCCCATCACTACTGATGGGTAGCATATATCCCACAGCTGCCCATCACTACTGATAGGTAGCATATATCCCTGAGATGAATTTTTTACAAAAAGGAGATCATATTTGTCTCGTTTAAAAGCATAATATTCAGAGAAGACACTACATATAGGGAAAACTGTACTATGACAGCCACACAAACTAAAGCCTCATGGCCATGGCATCACTGAGGACTTCAGCTAAGTCTTTTACGAATTAAAGATCTTACTGATAAGAGTTGGTTGTCCTAGCTGAAAGTACTTGTTTGGAAGAATATCTCTCAGTAGAAGTCCAAACAATTCCAGTCTCATGAGAACAGACTGAGTGAGCGAGGATAGTTGAAATTGTATTCTAAACATTAGAAATAATAATACAATATATATATATCTATACTTCACTGTATTTTGAATTTTTCTCAAAAAGCATCACTTCATGTGTATGAAAATAGAGGAAAATTAAAAACAGATCTTTAAGAACTAGAAATGCTTAACCCTATCCCTGCTGGGGTATTTGAAAACCAGGATATGCGGGGGGGGGGCAAATATGTCATAGGCTTTCCAAAAAGCTAAATTTTATCAAAATCTGACAAGTGAAAGTGGGTCAAAACAAAGATTTAGTTTGTTACAGGCAAAAGCAAACATTCAGGCAGTATACCTGAAGACTCAGGCAGTTAGTATTAAAGCCCGGTTTTAGGCCTAAAGGGAGGGCTTTGGGTATGTAAGCAGGAATAGGATTAGTTTATTTTATAGATGCCTGTCGTTTCAAGTTTATCATATAATAACAAAGATCTATTAAAACAATTTATCCACAAATGTTTAATAGAACTTAAATGGCTGTAGAAAGTTTGTCCTATCAAACATTTTATAGCAATTTTTCCAGAGTCTAAAACTAAAGAACGAAATGTTTCGACTTCAATGTTAAGATGTAACTTAAATACCACTTCTGACATAAACTACAGCTTCAATGTTAAGATGTAACTTAAATACCACTTCTGACATAAACTACAGCTTCAATGTTAAGATGTAACTTAAATACTACTTCTGACATAAACTACAGCTTTAATTTTAAGATATAACTTAAATACCACTTCTAACTGAAACTACAGCTTCAATTTTAAGATGTAACTTAAATACCACTTCTAACTGAAACTACAGCTTCAATTTTTAACTTGTCGATTTAATTTTAAACCCAAAAATACCCGCATTTAATTTTGTGATAAATGCAGGAAAAAAGTTTAATCTTTCGCGCATTCTTTAGATTTTGACTCAGGATTTATTTATTTATACCTATCCACAACCACAGGATGGTTTAATCGAACAGTTTTCTTTATTGGATCATCTAGATCCGAGGTGTTAGTTGGAAATACTTGATGGGTAAAGAACTCATAGTACTGGTAGTCTGGATCCTGTGGGTTCATCATAGGAATTCTCAATCCAAAGTTCTTGATGAAGTTGTTTTTATCCATTGTGAGAAGAAGAGAATTCAGAACAATGGTTTCATTAAACCTGATCTCAAACCACTTACCAGCAAAGGATCCCCTGAAAATATTTTACATTAAAAGGAGCAGGAGTATAAAAAGTTCAATCAATAATTTTGAATTTTTTTTATAGTAAAATCAATTTTTATTTATAAAGTAGTAATCTCTGATTGACTGTCGGTTGGTTTGTTTGTATGTCTGACCATAGCTGAAAACTTTAGAATGGTGGATATCGAGAACAATGTTTGATCTCCTCTTTTTCTTAATCTCCAGATTAAATAATGCTTGTTCTCCTCTTGTTAATAATCTCCAGATTAATTAATCGATCGGGATTAAGGATATCCCATTCTAAAGTTTTCAGCTCATATCTCATGAACCCCTGGACCGATTTGTCTAAAATCTTAATTGGGGAACTCCACGTTGATATACAATCTTGGTTGTGTATATAAATACAATAAAGACAACTTTCGGCTTCAATTTTTCATTTCTACCAATCTTTCTACTGCAGCATGAATATGCACATAAACATGGAAACCAGAAATTGTAATCTTGGAATTTAACAAATCTTGTTAGAAATCTCAAATTGAAAAGAATAGTTGTCTTCATTGTATTGATATCAACGCCGACCATTGTACCTGAGGAGTTCAAATCTGAAAGGTATTCCAGGTTGACCGGGAAGTATAGAATGATTGACACTAAGAATCTCTACACCAGCATCAAAGAATTTATAATCAACATATTTAGAGCCAAGCAACTTCTTGTTTCCGTATCCTTCCACTGAAAATGATAATTAAATATGAAATATTGTGTCCTGAGCCCGCGATTAAAAAATTCTGGGAAATACGGCTCGGGTCTAAGCTGTCGTTGGACCTTATTTACAACTTGAGCTTTCGGATTCAAGCTGCATCTTATTTTCCACCGAGTTGAATTAAAAAAAACGGTTTAATATTCTATTTGTAGGATTTTCATGGTAGAAATTAACGCATTCTTGGTTTTTATGAGAACAAGACTCAACATTGAGTCTTATTCTCCACTAAACCCAACCAAGGTCGGTTTTATTTCATTGGGCCTAACTCCTTAAGTCGAGCCGAAGATCTTGCAGTTGTCAATCCCGTGACACAAGCTGTCGTTAGAGTTGGGTCGAAAATTGGGTTTTAAAGTCGGGTTTAAGGAATTACGACTCGAGCCGAAGTTTTTAAATCACGGGCTCTGTAATGTGTAGTATTGTTAATCTTGATGATCTCAATATTCAATGTGGGAACTTTTACTTTAATGATCACTGAAATAAACAGATTCTTGTAGGATCATGACCATTAAATTAATTTGTAAGCCTATAAATGATGGAGATCAATGTTTGATACCGAGACTCATAACAACAAAGTTTGAACTTCTGTTTGAAGTGTTTACAATTCTTATTATCCCTGTGTACCTGAATACACATTGTATTAAAACCAATAAGACTTTAATGCTTAATTCTAAAATTAAGACTCTTCTTAAGATAAAAAGGTAAGGTTCTCTTTTTACATGTGTTCAATTAAATCTGGTGAAAAATCAGTTACAATCTGTTATAATTTTAACCCCCATTTTAGTTCTAAAGTTCTAAAGGATTAAATTTAGTGCTGAAGCCTATTAAACAAATTTCCCAACTCCATAATTTGTTTCTGAACACTATTTTCACTTTTAAAAGGCACCCCAAAAAATCTGAGAACGTTTAACAATAATTTAAAACTATATTCTATAGAGCAAGAATATTCTGATATTCAGCATAATTCTTCTGCAGAAGAACATGAATTGCTACCTATAGGTTTCTCACAGATGATCTGCCCAACAGCATTCTTGATATACTCTACTGTAGAGTTGTTAGACATGTAGATAGAACTAAATACTTCATCTGATGTTGAGACCCAGGCTTTATACATGTCTTTAAACGGTTCTTCTGGTGCAGTTAAACCATCCCACTCTGTACTATTACCTAACAGTTAAACTGTAGATTTTGTATGTTTTGTAATTTATGGTTTTCTGTTTGTTAATTTTTGGTAATTGGTTTGCTAGCAGAGTTCTACCTAGCCTTATGATTTCAAAGAGATTTTTAGTCTTTAATTCCAGAACACACATATCCAGGTTTGGTTAGGCCAGGCTGAGGCATAAAAATTAACGAAATTTTCTGTTTTTTCTAAATCAGTTCACTTACATCACATCAGGAATAGTATTTTTTTATAATTGCTTGAAAAGCAATAATAAAATGCCTTTAAATGATACCCCTTAATCTTACCCATTTAAATCCAACCCAAAATATGGTGCATATAATTGTAATTGTATTGAAACAAAATCAGAATATGCGTGTGTGTTTAAAATTTTCTAATAATTGATTTAAAAAGAGATCAATTAAAAAACAATCATTTCAATTAAAATATGTAATGTTCTGACATTGACATTTTTAATCCATTCCATCAATAAAATAAGCATATACTTACTGAACAATGGAAAATAGCTGAGAAACTGGGAGTTATCAATATGTGAAAGTAATCCTCGGTTTAAGTAAGTTGTCCCCAAATGATAAACCTTATTACCACTGCTGAAATCATAATAACTTTTAACAAAAATGTTTTATATTGTATGAAAATGTGTTAAACTAACATAACGTATATTTTATATCAGATTAACTTAACTTGCAAGGATAAAGCAACTATGTAAAAATGTATTTTGACATTAAGTAAGAGTCACCTATATTTTCATTTTGGGAAATGTTATTTGATCGTTTTGATCATTATAATTTATACAATAATGGAATTTTCTTACAATCTTTGCTCCCTTCCTACTCGCCCATAATACATAAAGACAAAATATAAATCTTTAAATAAATAAGTAAAATTTGGTCTAACTAAGTCTGTCTAACAATCCAGATGTAATAAGTGCATGGATATTATATTTACCTAAAGAGAGAAGAAATAACTTCAGCTTCCCCTACAAAGCGTGGTGCCCAGATATCTGAACCGGACGTATAACATTTTCCTGCTTTCGTCATGTGCCCAGATCCCTCGTCCTTATAACACCTATTACCAAATCGCCAAAAACCTTGCTCACATTCTACAAAAAAGAAAGATTTAGATTTTTTTCTTTACTTTTTGGTCTTTGGCGTTCAGAAATTGTTTTTATTTTTCGCTCTATCAATTCTTGAATTGTTACGTCTGATCCGTCAATCTGAACAGTATATGAAAGGAGTTTAGCTTATATCGGGTTTTTACATCCTAAATCTTATTTTTGAAGAAAATCTATACTGCTATGCGTAAAGCTGATCGTTAGAACTCAGTCTGACGCACAACCCAAACCAAAAACATAATAAAGCAAGCCATTCCAGAATTCATTAGTAGTCCATACTGCTTTCCGTTTGATTTTTGGATATAAAAACCCCCTTGTTGTCCTGTTAATATTTCGATATGAATAATAATCAATAAAAAAATATTCGTAGAAGCCTGATTTGTCACTTTAGAAATATAAGCCTAGTATAACCTCAGTTCTTGAATATATTTTGAAACTTTCAAAATACGCAATATAATCCTTTCATGTTCTGTTCTCTAGACGGAACTGACGTCACATCCGAAAATTCAATGCCGCGGAAAATTATCAAAGTTTTAAGTTAAAATGTTCTAAAATACTAATTTGTACCTGCAGTGTAAAGAGAAACAGTATCAATTCCACCACAAAATAATTGAGAAATATCAGAGCACTCAATGTCACATCTTCCTGGTTCTATTTCAACAAAGTTGTCTTGATCTATGTCGGAAATACAACTACACTTGTTACCCGAGGTTATTAAAGCAAACCTCTTCTCATTACTTTTACAGTTGATCAAGCAGTCTTGAATGGATTCGGTTTCAATTTCATTATCCCCGGATTTCATTTGAAAGCAACCAATGTTTATTGGTTGATCGACAATAAGTTCAAGAGGAGAAAATAATATAGTACCACCTCCAGTTGTGTCAGCATTCACTAAATATTTTAATTATCAGTTAAATTAAAGGGACCGTAAAGGAAAAATGAAAGTGGGTTTAGACTGAAATCTGAGAATCTCAGGAGTTGAACGATACCTATAAGAGATCTATCTAACTTTCTCGAGAAATTGACATAAACCTGTGTCAAAATTATACCAAAACGTATATATGTTAAATATACTTTTAAAATTCGGTGATGGTGATGGACCAAACCTCTGTAGAGTAAAAAAAGTAGATGTTAGTTCCACATTTATTAAAATATACGTCCGTATCACGTGACCAGAACTCCCTACAATGGCAGTGCAGTATACTGGTCATATGATACAGACGGAGACACATGACAATAATACTGCACTGCCATTGGTTGGAGTTCTAGTGACATGCTCCAGACTGATAAATAATATTATCAATTATATCTATTTAAAATGAAAAATTATTAAATTCAAATAATAATAGAAGCACACTTGAGCTTCTCAGGCTCCTCTGGGATATCGTTGTTTTCAGATTACTTGCGTACTTGTTGAATATGATCTGTTTAATACTACAAATCTTATACAAAATCTTACATATATACTTTTTGGTATAATTTTGACACAGTTTTATGCCAATTTCTCGATACAGGAACATCAGATAGAACACTTTTATGTCTCAATCAACTCCTGAGATTTTCAGGTTTCAGCCAATACCCCTTTTCATTTCTCCTTTACGGTCCCTTTAAGATGTTGTGCGAAATATTCTGAATCTGTTTGAACCAAGGTTGTATAATAAGGTTGGTTACAAACGATGTGCTCCAATTTACGGAAAATGTCATCTGCTAAGATGACATTTTTCGTACATTGGAGCCATAGAGAATAGAATATATAGAGAGGAATTAAAAGAATCTCTCGGTATGAATTTTGTTCAGTCCCTTTCAGCCTGAAAGGGAGTTCAAAGTGTACTTATCATGTAAATGTTCACAAATTATATGCAGTAGAGTACAATAATACAGCATGTTCCCTAGACTATTCATTTCAATTTCGAAATTTTTAAAGCTGTTAAATAAACTTTATAATGAATTAGGTGAATAAAAACATCATTTGATTTATAGTTATAACGGAAAATCATCGTTTGTAAAGTGGAAGGCATAGAGTCTATGTAAAATGATCATTGGTCAATTATGAAACCAGCCTATTTCATAATTTGGTTTTCTTTTAACAATAATTTTAGATTTTCTATAAAATGATATTCCAGGGTCCAGCAGGTTATATAGCATAAATATGTGAAGTACACCTGCAGTATGGAAACAGTACAACAAAATGGCCATTTTACACTTTTTTCAAGTAAATTCCTCTCTATATATTCTATTCTCTATGATTGGAGCGCATCTAGAGTAACCAACCTTATTATACAACATTGGCTTGAAGTAAAAGAATTGTGCATACAACCTAACAGTAAAATAGCTTATTGCGATTTGCGTCATTATTACTATTATTTACTACAAACTCTAATTATATAATCCTTACATCTTTCCAACCCAATGTTGTAGACTTTTGTTGTTCCAAATTAGAACTATGTTATATCAAAAATCATAAGTTTGAAATATTGAATGTTTTCAGGGTGCAAATAGAAAGGAATTAGAAAATTTGAGTTTGTGGCAAAAACTCAGTTCTTCGTTTTAATGGTGAAATAAGGTTCTGTTATAAAAATAATTGCAAACATCAAATAAGGTTTAATAATCCAAAGATCCATATTTTTGTGAAATATTGCAAAAAGAAATAATGAATGAGTTCCATAAACATGGTCGAAGATATTAAAGATTTTAAAGGAATCAAACAATATGTTCAAATCAGGGAACACTTCGCAAACCTTTAATAGTCAGAGGAAATACAGGAAGAGGAGTTAAAGGAACAATGGCTGGAAAACTTTCAGTTTTAAAACTTTTCTGGATTTCAATTTTTCTTGAGATAATTGTGGATTCAGCATCAGTAACAGAGGCAGTTATGGTTCCCGACGCAGTTGTAACTACTGGTGATGCAAATCTAAACATGTATTTTCTTGAATAAGTTTCATTTTATATATTTTTTTTAATTACCTTGCCCAAACCTTCATGAAAGCGATTGGTTTGAATAGTTGAATATATTTGGGAGAAAGTCCTTGGACCGAATTTAATGAATAACAATTAGATTAATATTAGAGTTTCCAACGCAAGTGGATTTTACTTGCATGCAATTGGGGGCCCTGTAAACTACGCGCAATTTTGCACAATTCCGCGCTATTTAAGATCAGTTGCACGCAATTCCGCGAAAACAGAATTCCGTTTGGAAACCCTAGTCGTTATACTACCTACTGCCAATTCAAGAATCACATTCACAGTTAAATATTTAGTGACCAAATAGAGGATTTGAATCAGTGATTCAAGTTTTAAACCAGTGGTAGGTAGTTAAGCGACTTTTCCAATTCATTACATTCAGTCCCTGTTTCATCTTCAGTCATAGTTTTCTGTATACTATAGGAGAAAGCACCCGAACAGGTTCCTGCATGCTCAATTGCATATCCATCCACGGACCCACCCAGACCAGTCAGCTCTACAGGTAATCACATTGGACCAATAATGTAAACATGTTTATTTCTCGAATCTTTACCAAAAAAAGGAATTAAGCTTTTGAGAAAATATTAAAAATTTTAAAGCTTGTTTTAATTGCTTTGTAATGATTTGATAAAGCTTGATCAGAATAAAAAATATTACAATCTAAAAAAAAATTTGATTTAATTAAACCATTTCATCATCTTAATTGATATTAAGTGAAAATTTACCTTTTCCACTCTGGCAGAGATGTGAAGCTGAATAACTACATGGTATATCATTTAAAAGATTAGATTGAGTTTCATAAGCCACACAGTGCTCCCCAGGTCTTTTTCGATCATCTGGCGCTCCAGAACCTCCAGCATTGTTGGGTGCTCCTGTTATAAGTTAAGTTTTAGAAACCAGAATCAAACTTTAATTTTAAAATGTTTCAACAAAGTAATCGTAAAAATGGTGATGAGTTTTTAAAATATATATCAGTCTTTTATATACATAAAAACAATCCCTGTTTGGGTGTTTGTTTGTATGTTAGGATGTCCCTAGTATAACTCATAAGCCCTGAGCTGGGAACTTTAGAATGGAATATCTTTAATCCCAACTGCTTAATCCACTCTCTTTGGAAATAGTACAGAAAAATCAAAAACCGGTTTTTGAAAATAAGAGAATCTCTCTCGTCTCTGTATATTAAATAAAAGAACTAACTCTCCTTAAAAGGGGATCAAGTATTGATCTCAATATCCACCATTCTAAAGTTCTCAGCTCTGGAGTCTGGACTGATTTGGCTCAAATTTCAATCGGAATCTTAGAAAACCAAGGGATTTTTTTAGTCTGGTTTATAAGTTCTCTAGGGATAATTCCCTGGAAAGATAAGTTCTCAAACTAGTATACATAGGACATGAATTGAATTCTGAACATCGAAGATTAAATAGAATGGTCGTTTGGGCTTAAGTTGGTATTGAATTCTGAACATCGAAGATTAAATAGAATGGTTGTTTGGGCTTAAGTTGATCTTGGGGAAATTTAACTTTTTTAAACTCTAGTGTTCATTGAAAAATGGATCATTTAAAATTATTGATTTAATATACACTCCCTTTAATATTAGAACCTGGAAGCCATTTTGCAAATGAAAATGATGGTATTTCTTGGCCATTCCCAGAAAGCCATTGAAAGTTGTTTTCATTGGAGATGTCAGTTCCTGCTGTCCACTTGTATATAGCAAATTCTAAAGGTAACATAAACGTTAGAATAAATCAAACAGGCTAAGTTTTAAATCAAAAATTTACACCATGGTTGCAAAGATAGTAGAAAATTTGAGTTTGTGGCAAAACAAAGTTCCTTTATAAACTACGCCTTTCGGTGAATAATCAAAATTATAAACATAATATCCGTTTACTAATCTCAGGATTCATCTCTGATTGGATGATGAGATAGATTGAGAGAAAGATGTTTTCGCCGTTGCAATTTTTATTGGTTCTGAATCCTGACTGGATCAGACGCTACCATGGCCAGATAACGTTTTGATTTCACCATTGTGAATTAGGCATTGCCATCTTTGTATGAGAGGTCACTTGAAATTATGCTTACAGTCTCTTTAAACTCTTATTTAAAAAAGATGGCTCTACATCTAACTGACAAATATATACAATCTATAATGACAGTGAATATATATTCCTAAAAGATATACATATAGAAGCCATGAATGATGAAAATAATCAAAGATTTACGGGAAAATTTGCAACAGATTAAATTTTGTATTTATCAAAAGATATATGTATAGGGACATTGAATGAACTTTTACGTGATTTCAAAATTTATTAGTTGCCGGTCAATCACAAGTTGTCAATTTCGCCTGCAAGTTTTCAATTAAAGTTTTAGGTTTAAAAGGTACAGTTGTGAACTGTTGAAAGTAATTGACATTCTAAAATGAGAGATGCCAAAAGCTTATTACATTCCTAGGCTACCCATAGTGTCCACAAAAAATAGAAGCCCATTCGGTCCAACTGTTTGGCCGGCTATTAAGAACATATATTTGAATTTCTTGTTTTATTATATAGATTTTATTTATACTAATTAAATATTGATTACTTTATTTATTCTATTTAAAAAGGAGCTAGATCAAAGAAGATATAACCATATTTTTTACAAAATGTAATAATTTCGGTGCCACAAATGTATATCATTTTCTGACCAAAAAATATTACCAGCTTTTTATTAAAAAAAAATAACGATCTGTTTTTTTACATCAATTTCCAACTGTTAAAAAAGAGAAATTTCAGTTAGTCGTTTACTTTAAAGGTAAGAACGGAACATTCTTTTCGTTAACAACATTTACTGTTGTTTCCTTTAATTACCGTTAGTTGACAATCTCAATTTTAATAACGACATTAACGGAAAATTTTAAACAGTCTATTTAAGCATAAAAAATCGTTATAAAATCCTTAACCATGCAGTCATTAACGATCATTTGTAGTATTAATGGTGTTTGGATTATCAAATTGTTAACGGCACTAGCTGCAGTTGAATTATATTTATCCTTTTCTGCGGACTGATAAGTATCTAGATATCCAAATCAACTGTAATTTTACTATTCTGATGAGAACCAAGTTTCTTTTATGACTGGAAAAACTCCAACTTTTTCAAAATTCAAAGTTTACCACAATCTATTCTCAGCGCTAAAGGATTTTAATAACGAAGACGACATTTAAAAACATCAAACATGTAAACATTATTTTTTTATTTTACAAGTCAAATGCAATTTTAAGCAGAAAAAAAACAAATTCACTGATTAAAAACAAATCCGTTCCATTTTCGTTTACAACCCACTTAGGGCCAAAATGGCAATATAATGATTTGAAGATAGATAGATAGAAATTCTGCCCGGTACAACGAAATATTCATGCACCGGCCCGACTGATGGTACGTATCTTAAAAAATTTCCAAACCAAATATTTTTATATAAACAAACTCCATGTGTGATGGCGATAAAACTTAATTTTAAGTATTTTTATAATATTATAGTCTATATTTGGACTATAATATCATACAGTTGATATAGCCAATTGTTTAAGTGATAGTTTGCATATATAATCAATTTAATTTAACATTGTGACGCATACTTAGGAGATTAAATCGGCCTCTCTGAGAACTCTTTTG
>NW_019397164.1:0-368 GCF_000591075.1 Eurytemora carolleeae
TAAAAAAATTAATAAAAATCAATCAATAACAGATATTCGTATTAAACTGTTTTAAACAAAAGTCTTTGGTTATAAAATTCTCTCTCTCTCTCTCTATATATATATATATATCAGATTTTTCTTGTGGACCTCTGTACAGATGTCCTTGTCCTACATACTGCTATATAAGTAAAATCTATTAATTAATACAGTATTCTTCTTTTGCCAAACCACCGCCAATTTCCTTACTTTCATCTAATCCTATTCATTATAGATTACTACAAGAGAAAATTTTAAATATTTTTTTAAATCATCTTGATTTCAAACTTGACGTTTTTATCCTTTTTTCTTCTTTCCTTTCTCTGTTTCTGGAAATTATTTTCCTTTCA
>NW_019397164.1:884-24692 GCF_000591075.1 Eurytemora carolleeae
CTACACACTCTACACTCTACACTCTACACTCTACACTCTACACTCTACACTCTACTCTACACTCTACACTCTACACTCTACACTCTGCCCTCTGCACTCCACACTCTACACTCTACATTCATCGCTCTATAATTCTGAGACCAAAGTATTTATGTTTGTGTTGTATCTATTTATCAAATAGAATTTCAAGCTAAGATTAATTTTGACAGGTTGAACCATTAATAAAATTAAATCCTGGGGTTTAGGTATCAGGGTACTAAGACTACCTGAGAAGGTTTCGATTCATGATTAGGTTTGAAAAATAGATTCTTTAATATCATAAATCAACAGAACAAATATATATTTTAGATAAAACTGTAAATATCAATGTTTAAGGAATGAGACGAATTGGAAAATGATTAATTGTTTTAGAAGATTAACAAAATAAGGATTTAATAGAAAGACGAGAGAAACATTGAAAATAAAAAACAATAAAAATACAATAAAAAGCTGAATGAAAGAATGAATGAATGAATATGGGTTTGCTAGCTTGTATAATTGTATATCCCTGGCTAGAAGAGCCAAGTAAGCATGTACCTACTCTCATATCCAACCTTTTCATCTCTTCTTTTAACATACAGACATAACAGAGTTGAACTTTTTTTCATCATATAAATTCAATCCTGGGAACCCTTCATGGAAACTATATTCATCTCTCATATCCAGGTCTATATTGAACCCTTGATGGGAACTATATTCTCCCATATCCAGGTCTATATTGAACCCTTGATGGGAACTATATTCTCCCATATCCAGGTCTATCTTGAACCCTTGATGGGAACTATATTCTCCCATATCCAGGTCTATCTTGAACCCTTCATGGAAACTATATTCTCCCATATCCAGGTTTATCTTGAACCCTTGATGGGAACTATATTCTCCCATATCCAGGTCTATATTGAACCCTTGATGGGAACTATATTCTCACATATCCAGGTCTATCTTAAACCCTTGATGGGAACTATATTCTTCCATATCCAGGTCTATCTTGAACCCTTGATGGGAACTATATGTTCTCTGATTCACAATATCCTTTACCAACAGTATCCTATACCAACAGTATCCTATACCAACTAGGTCTGATTAAGATTGACGGAGATATCCTTATTTTTTATCATTATAAAGATATTTACGTCATCCTTAAAAAATAGACAAAGGTTTTAACGGTACTGTTTGTTAATCTAAAATTCCTCTCTATAAATGGGGGTCATTTAGAACTACGTCCCTTCATGGGAACTATATTCTCCTACAGGGTGCCCCACGAAACATGACAGTTGATGAATAGTTTTAAATGTCTTCTTCCATAATTTGCGAAATTCTTTGATACCAAACAGAAAGAAAAAAATAATATGACATGGAATTTTGGAAGTCATATTATAGTAAAATTGATTTTAAAGTAAAATATATGTGATTAAAAGATTTTGTAACGAAATAAACTGCAAAAAGTTTTTAATATTAAATATAATATATGGAATAAAACATTCAAAACTACTCACCAACTGTCATGTTTCGTGGGACACCCTGTATCTGATGAACCCTTGATATCCCTAATCCCCCTGGACTCCTTATACAGCCTTTATATGATATTTATTATGAAAATACAAAAGGTTTAGTGCAGAAAATATCCTTGATATTCCGACAAACACAATCCATCAAAAAATAAGTTGATCCTCTCTTATCCATCAACCCCCCCTTGCAACATATACTCATTAATCCTTCATCTTGCTCATCCAACCTTCTACTGTTTAGTAACTAACAACAAATTTTTAATAAAACTTTCGTTTTTTAAAACAAATTTTAGGGCGAAATATTGGAATTCAAATCTTTTTGAGCAAAGAAATTCCAGTTTTTGCTCTTTATTTTGATCAAGCTCTTTACGCCTCTGGGCTTATAAATATTTATCAAGGATAGTTCAGAGAAAGATTTAGTAAATAAAAGAGTAAGGAAAACATGTTGGTGCAACAGTTTATTTGATATTTGTTTTTTCTTTTATTTAAACAATTTAATTACGTTTGCACAGGAATTCAAACCAAGAGAGAGTTTTAAGAAAAAGAAAACTTCTGTTGATATTCATTTTTGCATACTTTCTCTTCTTTTATCTAATTTTGTATATTAAAACTGGCTTCAAACAGACCTCATATACCTTTAGAATTCTCATTTTTCGCCATTTAACTCCTACTGTTCTCCTGAATCTCCTGTTTCAATCCTACTCACAACCAAATTTTCTCTTAATCTCCTGTTTCATTGATTTAATACTCCTTCACTGCCTACTCTTTCAATGTTTTTCTGTTTAATTCCCGCTGTTCTCCTGTTTAAATCCTCCTTCACTGCTCACTGTTCTCCTGTTTAAATCCTCCTTCACTGCTCACTGTTCTCCTGTTTAAATCCTTACTTACTGCTCACTGTTTTCCTGTTTAAATCCCTACTTACTGCTCACTGTTCTCCTGTTTAAATCCCTACTTACTGCTCGCTGTTCTCCTGTTTAAATCCCTACTCACTGCTCAGTGTTCTCCTTTTTAAATCCCTACTCACTGCCCATTGTTCTCCTGTTCCCCCATTAGCAAAATCATTTCCGTTTTAGTCCTGAACCTTTGTCCTAACATCAGAATTATCAATATCCCAATCCTCCAATACTGGAAACATTGGATACATTTCCTATATTTCATATCAACATCTTTATATTAAATCTTATTTTAGAGAACGGATAGATATAGCAGGCACATTAAATATTTGACATTTTGTTGAGTGTGGACATTTGCATCTTTGTTATTTTACTTTTAGCAACATCATCCTCTCTAGCTCTTCCACCTTTTTATATTGTTAGATTTTTATTAATCGACAATTTGAATATTCTTTGGATTTATAGCATTACTTACATATAAAGAATTAAATTTCTGGTTGCAGAGTTGAAACTTTTCTTAATGCGGTTCAAATTTTAAACTCAAAAGTTTTTGCAACAATCTCTGATTTTCTAATTCCTATATCTTTGCTTAACATGATGTCGACGTGGACCTTTGATATTTCTCGAGGATTTAACGGTTCTGTCAATATTCCAGAAAGCTGTAACTTTCGATCACAATTTGTCCTATTAAATACTTTTTTCCCTGCATTTACGTTTTGAATGAAAAGTATTAAGCAAAAAAATCCGTAAGTTTAAAGATTTTTTAATTATAGACCAAAACGCGTATGATTTCAAATAGAAGAAACCAAATGCCTCTAACTCTGGTTAGTCCGGGGTGATTTTAAACTATGAATTATGTTATATAAAATATCAAAGGTTTACACCATCTCAAATTTTAAACCACCTAAGAGTTTTTTGGAGTTCTTTTTTTAATGGAAAACTTTTTGAACCAGTCATGAGTTAGACATTATTTCAGCATTTGTATGGTTCTATCTCAAGATTTTCTTGTGAATTCAAAACTATCAAAATCCTTTTCAAATAAGAAGTTACTTGACAGGTGTAAAGAAAATGTGTTTAAATAATTGGAAAACTTTGTAAATATCTCCAGTTGAATTCAAACAAACTTTTAAATGATTTATAGAACAGATTCTAAAACTAGTTTTCTTCTTCCAAATTCTCAATCTGAAATCTCAAGATTTAAGAAGAATCGGATGGGAATTTACTACAGGTTAACCCACAAAGGGATGAGACTTTAATGACCACCTAAAACTAATCAAAAATACGATCCAAAGGTTGAAGTTGGTTTTTTGACCAGAATATAGCCTTTCAACTGCTGGATACCCATCCCCACTAACACAATAGTCAATCTTATTCAAATATTAAAAAACAAAAAAAATAAGTTGTGCACGTGCCTCTGTAAGCTGAGGGGTGTTATGGAAACGCCTCAACACGGAAACGGATCCAAAAAAACGGAAACCTCCCCAAAATGAAATTGTTTAAGGCGTTTCCTGTTTTCTCAAAAATTTTCGGAAACCGCTCAAATCTAATTTTTAGAGGAATTTCCCACTTGTTTTTGATCCGTTTCCCAGATTTTTAGGTCGGATTCCGGTTTACACGGGTCTTATATTTTTTTTAGGGACTTCCCAATATTTTTGAGAGATTTCCCAATATTTTCGATCCGTTTTCTCATTTTTTCGGTCCGTTTCCGGTGGTTTTTAAACCTCACATTTTATTCAAAAAGAATTATACTAGCTATTTATATATAAATGATTTAATTGCCATTTCTTTACTTTGCTTTTATTTGTTTTTTTTTGACAAGATATATTTTTTATATTTTTAATTATTCCACATTCTTATATTTTCTTTATTGATTTTTTGAGATTTTTCAATTGGTAAGATAAAAAATAAAAAAAATGCGGAAATAGGAATTTAAAAGTTATTAAAAAACGGAAACTAACCAAAAATATGCGGAAACGGTCGAAAAAAAGAGGAAACCGATCAACAAACTGAGAATTTAAAACTATTTCTGAAAACCGAAAACGGACCCAAAAATGCGGAAATACGGATCAAAAAAATGAAACCAATTAACAAACTGAGAATTTAAAACTTTTTTCTGAAAACCGTAAACGGACCGAAAAATGAGAAAACGGATCAAAAAAAGGAAACCAATTAACAAACTAAGAATTTAAAACTTTTTTTGAAAACCGAAAACGGACCAAAAAAATGCGGAGACCGATAAAAAAAACGGGAAACGAATCAAATATAAATACAGCGAAAGTGGATAAAAAATATTCGGAAATCCCTCAACACTTTTCAGAAATTAAGGGATTTTCGATAATTCTTGAAAAAAGAAGGAAACAGACCCATGTAAGAAAATATTTTTACAGTCGCCTTTTAATGCTCATACTGTGTGGGTAACCTTGTAATATTGCAATGTTTACAGAACATTATTCGCATTGTTTATGCAATTGTTTAAAGCATGAGTTGATAGAGCAATTACTGGTAAATAATGATATATGCTCGATATCATCTTTTCTCTCGGGTCTATTTGTACGATTGATCTTTTACACATTCATCCTTTTTATTCAAAACTTTTTATTCTGATTGGGCCTGAAAGTTGTATTTAATTAGATCCTGTTCTAATCTAGTGAGCGGGTTCCATTAATCCCTCTAAGCTGGATACAGGATAGGAGAGGACGGAGCTAACGACCAATAAAACTCCCCGGATTCCTTCCCATTATTCTGTATCCGAGATCAATTAGCTAGGTTAGGTCGTAAAAATGGTAGTTTATGGTCGGACTAAATATAAATTGATTGGAACATATTGAATCTTCTTGTTATTCTAGTCATTCTGTTCTTCTTTTTCTTCTTGTTCTTCTTGTTCTTCGTGTTCTTCTCGTTCTTCTTTTTCTTCTTGTTCTTCGTGTTCTTCTTGTTCTTCTCGTTCTTTTTGTACTTCTTGTTCTTCTTGTTCTTCTTGTTCTTCTTGTTCTTCTTGTTCTTCTTGTTCTTCTTGTTCGTTCTTCTTGTTCTTCTTGTTCTTCTTGTTCTTCTTGTTCTTGTGGTTATTTTTCTCCTCATTCATTTTCTTTTTGTTCCTGTTCTTTTCGTTTTTATTGTTTTGTTCTTTGTATTGCTCTGTTTATTCGACCCTTTTCCGCTTTTTTTCGATGAGTTTCCTTAAAATTATATTTTTGGTTTGTCTTTTTTCTTTCCTGTTGATATGTAGAAAACAAATTCTTGCCTGTTTGTGACGGTTCTAGGTTCTTTATTAAACTTCAAACAGAACCAATAATTTTTTACAATATTTTATTTTAAATAAACGGTTTCTAAGCTAGTCTTTGTAAAGGATAGAACTGAATAAAAATATTTGAAAATTAGAATAATTTCAAGATGGGCAGAAAAGAAGATAAAATCTCATCTCTGAGTATAGTTTTGCATACTTGGGTTAGACTTCTCTTTAAAGTCCTGGTTTCTATATTTGTTTTATTACAGTTAAGAATCCAATGCTATTTCTTTCTGAGACCGAAAACTAATATTGCAACAAAAAAACTTGAAAAATTAATCTAGATTTTTAAAAATATGAACAATGTTTTTAGTCAATGTTCAGAGAATTTATTGTAAACTTTCTAAAATTGAAATATGAAATATATTTGTAAACTTTCATGAATTTATTCCAAGTCCTCCCCCCACCCCACTGATTATTCCATGAATTTAAAATTATTTTCAAAATTCTATTTCCTGTGTCAGGGGAAAGAGTATATATGGGCGTATATATATCATTTTCTCACTTACACGAATACAAGGATATATATTATTGTAGAGAATGAAATCCCCCAAGAGGATTATAAATTCCGCAAATGAGTAGTGTCGGATTCTGGAACCAGAGAAGACCTACTCATCTCCCGCTCCTTTTCTACACTCGTTATTTATCATGTATTTACATCTAGAAGCAATAAATGTACTTCTAAAGGGGGGAGGACCACAGACAGAAAATGAACCATGGCCGAAAAAAAACCTCCCGGTTAGAAACAGTTCAAGAATTTGACGAGGATGATGATCTCAAGCTTTAAATTCTTGATCACAAATTCACCGTTCCTTCATCCTACAATCAGCTACTTCTGAAGTTAATAAGCTAAACCTTATTGAAGTTAATAAGCTAAACCTTATAGCTGCTCCTGGAAATGATTATTAGGATTAGGAATCTCAAGGTTCCTACTGAGATAGGTGGGAGAGGAGCTCAACCCTTTACCATTCAATATCATCATACCATATCTAGTATTCACTTCTACTAATCTCATTTGTATTAGATGGGAAAATGTGTGGGGGGGGGAGGTGATGACTTCTCGAAAAACTAAGGCGGAAAGATTGTACAGAAGGATATATTGTTGATGAGTTGAAGAAATGAAAATCTGGGATTGGAAATAGTAAAATATTAGGAAGTAAAAGAAATTTTAACTTAAAATTATTGGAAAAGTACAAGAGGAAAGGGATTGGGTAATCTTGATGATAACTATTCAAGTCATATTCTATTCTTGCTACAGCTGATCACTCTGAAGATCAACTGATCAAATTTGAAATATTCTCAATGTGTTTCTGATCAATCTAAAATTAAGTCATGCTTCATCAATCCTTGTACACAAGAAACCTGGTAAAAAATTAGTTTAAGAACGGGCTGGAGAGAGGGTCATGTCTATAACTGGAGCATTGATAATATTACTTTTTGTCCAGATTTTTGTTTGGATCCATTTTTGGGATGCTCCGACATATAACACATGGTGTAGGCTAGGAGAAGAAAAGTATTAAGCCTTTTAGGACCAGGAGCCATTGTGTAGATCCAACCTTATCTTTATTAATCTTAGAACCTTTCCTAAGTAAACCCATTTCCTGGGTTCTACTCCGTACTAGGAGTAAAGCTAAAAGAAATGGAATACAGGGTGAGAGGATATAGTGAATAGAAAGGAACGGAGTGCTAAGTAGAGAGGCGGAGAAAGGATAGGGAGAGAGAGTTTGAAACCCCAAAGAGTGTGAAGAAAGTATAAGGGAGATGAGGGTGTAATTTAATGTTTTATAACTTTTTAATCATCAAAACTTTCATTAATATGTTATGATTGCTTTGCAATGAAAAAATATATTTTTTCGAACATTTGTTACCCAGTATTTTGGATTAAGCTCCATACATTGTTATCTTTTTTGATTAAAAAATAATAACAAGAATTAAAGAGCGGTGGAGAATTGATTTTTAGAATATACAGTTTTTCATATTCATATAAATATGCATTTTAATTGACGTAAACTCTTGAAAAGAAATGTGTAGTTAATTTATAATATTATGGTGTATGAATTTTAACACCTAATTAATGATAATGTAAATTGGGTGGATATCCATACAAGCTGAGGATAATGATAATCAAAATAATTATAATAATGAGCCAGAATAATTTGAGAACATGCAGTGTATGGTTCAATCTGCATTTATTCATGCACATTGCACAATGCACTCTAATGGGGTTTCAGAGGTGACAGTAAAAATCTTTGATCTGGTTCAGAACAACATTTTATTCAACCAACTTTATTTCAAATTGCAAATATAAAATGGGTTCAATTGTTCACTGCAGCTCGCTAGGGATTTAAACCATGTCTTAAAAGCTAAATATTAAAGGATCAATTTATATTTAAGATAGCTAGTGGTTTTAATATTAAAACAGGAGAACTTATCTATACAAGGTTTAGTAAATATCTTGTTGAATTTTCAGCTAAACCTGAGATTATACCTGAGATTAAACCTGAGATTATTCCTGAGATTAAACCTGTGATTAAAACTGAGATTAAACCTGAGATTAAACCTGAGATTAAACCTGAGATTAAACCTGAGATTAAACATGAGATTAAACCTGAGATTAAACCTGAGATTAAACCTAAGATTATTCCTGAGATTAAACCTGAGATTAAACCTGAGATTAAACCTGAGATTTAACCTGAGATTAAACCTATCCTGATGTGGTTTCACTCTTTAATATAAAGCGAAACTTTTCATTAGTTTACTTCATTGGGAAAGTTTTGATTTTAGTTTATAAACAAATAGTTTGGGTCCTCTACAGAATAGTTTGGATGCCTGGTCATAAAACTATAGAATAGTTTGGATGCCTGGTCATGAAACTACAGAATAGTTTGGATGCCTGGTCATGAAAATATAGAATAGTTTGGATGCCTGGTCATGAAACTATAGAATAGTTTGGATGCCTGGTCATGAAACTACAGAATAGTTTGGGTCCTCTACAGAATAGTTTGGATGCCTTGTCATGAAACTATAGAATAGTTTGGATGCCTGGTCATGAACCTATAGAATAGTTTGGATGCCTGGTCATGAAACTAGAGAATAGTTTGGATGCCTGGTCATGCAACTATAGAATAGTTTGGATGCCTGGTCATGAAACTACAGAATAGTTTGGATGCCTTGTCATGAAACTACAGAATATTTTGGATGCCTGGTCATGAAACTATAGAAAAGTTCGGATGCCTGGTCATGAAACTACATAATAGTTTGGATGCCTGGTCATGAAACTACAGAATAGTTTGGATGCCTGGTCATGAAAATATAGAAAAGTTTGGATGCCTGGTCATGAAACTGTAGAAAAGTTTAAATGCCTGGTCATGAAACTATAGAATAGTTTGGATGCCTGGTCATGAAAATATAGAATAGTTTGGATGCCTGGTCATGAAACTATAGAATAGTTTGGATGCCTGGTCAAGAAACTAGAGAATAGTTTGGATGTCTGGTCATGAAACTATAGAATAGTTTGGATGCCTGGTCATGAAACTACAGAATAGTTTGGATGCCTGGTCATGAAACTATAGAATAATTTGGATGCCTGGTCATGAAACTAGAGAATAGTTTGGATGTCTGGTCATGAAACTATAGAATAGTTTGGATGCCTGTTCATGAAACTAGAGAATAGTTTGGAGGCCTGGTCATGAAACTACAGAATAGTTTGGATGCCTGGTCATGAAACTATAGAATAGTTTGGATGCCTGGTCATGAAACTAGAGAATAGTTTGGATGCCTGGTCATGAAACTACAGAATAGATTGGTTTCCATGGTCATGGAACTATAGAATGGTTTGGATGCCTGGTCATGAAACTACAGAATAAAATCGTATCGATAAATTATTCTTCTAACACTTGGTTCTTATCTATATGAGTGTCTATTACAAGATTTGGCCCAGGAACACAGGGTGTCCCTACATACTATCGACAATTTTAATAATAATAGAAGTTTCGAAACACCCTGTATGTTGTTTGTCTCTATTTTCATGGTGGGAATTAGTATTCCAACTGAAAAATTGGTTTTTAGTTCTTTTATTCCGAGACACCCGTATAGAGTATATTGAACAGCTTACAGCTAAATGAAGTTCTTTATATCCTTTGCATCTCTTTGCAATGATAAACGAAATATAATTTATCGGATGGGGTTCCACAATTGATTTTTATCTCAGGGTGGAGTAGATAATAGATCTCAAGCAGGTTCAGCACCAGGAGCTTAAACCCAACCCTTTCGGGTGGAAGTGATAGATCAGGATAGGCCAGTAGGGATCAAACGAGGTTAAGAGAGATCAGGAGAGATCAGGAGAGATCAGGAGAGATCAGGAGAGATCAGGAGAGATCAGGAGAGATCAGGACAGATCAGAACAGATCAGAACTAATCAAGTTAAGAGAGATCAGGAGAGACCAGGAGAGATCAGGAAAGATCAGGAGAGATCAGGAGAGATCAGGAGAGATCAGGAGAGATCAAGAGAGATCAGGAGAGATCAGGAGAGATCAGGAGGGATCAGGAGAGATCAGAACAGATCAGGAGAGATCAGGAGAGATCAGCTGGAAGATCAGGAGGGAGAAAGGTTTATAATTAATATAGAAATTATTAGATTAGAACTTCTTTTGGAATAAGTTTAAATAAGAATTCTTTATTTGATAAAACTGATTTAGTTCTAGGTTGCATGGCATTTGAGAAGGTTTGACTAATCCTGATGGGTTGTTTATCAGTAAACCCTAAAGATCCTGGGGGGGGGGGAAGTACATAGATTTAAATTAAATTTTGCATTCAATCTTTTCTAGACTTCTAATTTTCATCAAATAATGAATGTACTTTCAAAAATCGAAAAAGGGCTCTATAACTCACTCTCTTCTTATTCTGTTTGTTTTTAGATATTTACCTTTTTTCCACTTGTGTCTTTTCTGCTGAGTCTTCATTTATTCTAAATCTAATGAAACATATTTAGTTCATTCTCCATATACTTACATTCATGCACAGACATCGTGGGGCTATTCATATCCAGTATCAGGCCTTTCCATACCTTACCTCAACACTAAACAATGGTTAAAGAACATTGGAACAATAGATCTTGACTGATCCAGGTGCATCAGTATACAGAGTTTGGTTTGATCATGATCTCCGGGTGCACATGAATATCACATTGGAGTCAACCAAGATATCTCCGGGTGCTGAAGTGTACTGGTTCCGGTTTATTTTTAAAAGATTTAATATGATTTTAAGAATTATTAATTGTCATTGGATAACTCCGAAGTCATAAAGTTACTAGATTAGGGTTAGACATGGTATCTCTTGTGGCAAAAGCGTACTACAGCTTTGAGCTCTAGGTTAGGCATAATATCTCTAGGTTTGGCCAGACTTCTCAGGTTGCCAAAATTCACTGGTTTTGGTTAACAAGGTGAATTGGAGGAAACCGGTCAACTAAACTTGATCCCTGTTTCTAGTTCTTGGAGTTATTGCAGTTTAAGTTGTTGAAAATTAAAATTGTAAATTTTTGTTTGTGTTTGTGAAGTTGTTTTACAAATTGTTTCTCATTATAGGTTTGCATTTAAATAAATATTACCTGGGCCATAATCTTGTGAACATAGAAGTCATTAGTATACAGTACACTTTATACAAACAATCATATAAATGTTAATTTTCTTAAACTCAAATCTCTGAATGGTGTTTGTGCCTGTGCACTTGGATTAGCCGGTAATATATCAAACTTAAGTTGAACTTAGATACTTTTAAACCATTTATCAAAATTCTCATTTATTAAACAACCTGAAACCTGTAGGATAACTGGTTAATAATACTCTTTCATAACTTTCAAAAAATTAAATTCTTGCAAAATAAATTGCTTTTACAACGAAATAAACAGCTTTTAATACGGTCATTAATGAAGAATGTTTTAAATTTATCTGCCCCTAACTAGCACAATTTACAGACAAAAAAGTAACATTTTTGTAGCGGAGTGTAAATTTAATGTCGTCTTTGCTTGATAAAAACTTATTAAAAGTAGATTCTATTAGGTTTGATCTGTATACATCTACCACATCAAGAATTAAAAGAGTTTGTAGTTGACAAAACTCTTCTTTTCTTATTGATTTTAAAATATATGGGGGCATGTTTGAATTTCCCAATCCTATTCTGATCCTGACATCACGAACTTGAGACCCCGGAGCTAATTAATAAACCACTCTTTGTGGAGTATAAAACCAGATCTTATCCATCCTCTGATATCCTTTAATGTCTTATCTATTCCAAATATGGAGTTACAAACCCTTTTCTAGGTGATATTGAATTTATTTCACGTGACACAAGTTGGTGGGCTTAACCTGATTCTTGACGGGGAACGTAGGGATGGAAGGGAAGGAAAGATTGGATAGTACCAGGGTTTTGGCAGGAAGAAAGGGAGAAGAATGGTTTTAGGGTGGATATCGTAGGGCAGTAGAAGAATCAGAGGGTTTATTGAAAGATCGGGAGAAGGATTGCATTAGAGGTGTCGCAAGAAGAANCCTCCTGTTAACCTTTCATTGCACCTTTAAGTTTTTAACTCGTTACCCATGTCCAACATTTTTTACTGATTTGCTCACATAAACACCGCAGATTTGCAAATATTAAGCGCAAAACCAAATATTTTTTCCGGGGAGCTGAGTTTGAAGCGGAGTTTGTGCGCCAGTATTCACTATTCAGTCATTCTAGAACTCCGGAGTAGATATGAGCTCAGTGAACCGGGACAAGTTTCTTCTCTCTGTATCCTAGGTATCCTAGAGATAAAAACCTTAATCCTCGATGCAGGATTCCAAGTTAAATCCTCCCTGTGAATATATAAAGTTAACCCTATCTCCCCAATAAACTCTGTTTATGCAGGTAAACTAGGTTTACACTAATCCTTACAGTTGGTCAAAATTAAACTAGATTTTATATCATTTAATATGTACATTGTACACTAAACAGTAGAAACACTACAAAAAAAATAAACAAACAAGTTTCAACAATGAACAGAAACATTTGGAAAATAGTGACTTATGTAAATCTATAAAAATCTATTTTTATCTTGTGTACTTTGATTATTGTTCTTCCTTTGTTAAGCTGTTTACTCGGAAAAAATACTTTATACTTTTAACTGTTTTACATTTTAAAAACTTAAATTCCTCCGCTTGTTCTGGAGTAAGGGGCCGGGAGTCTTGTAAATTTACATTTTTAAAGTGCAAACTCTATTTATGCATTGCATTTTTTACAGTAGATAATTTACTATTATAGAAACAAGGTTCTTTTAGGTTTAGAGTAATTTGGTTCTTTTAAAGTGTCTACTAGGTTTATTCTTTACATTACAATACTAAGTTTATTCTTTGCTTTACAATACTAGGTTTATTCTTTACATTACAATACTAGGCTTATTCTTTACATTAAATACTAAGTTTATTCTTTGCTTTACAATACTAGGGTTATTCTTTACATTACTAGGTTTATTCTTAACAGAACTAGGTTTAGTCTAAGAACTAGGTTTATTCTTTACAGTACTGGGTTTTAATCTTTACAGTACTGGGTTTATCCTTTACAGTACAAGGTTTATTCTTTACAGTACCAGGTTTTAATCTTTACAGTACTGGGTTTATCCTTTACAGTATTGGGTTTATTCTTTACACTACTTGGTTTATTCTTTACAGTAATAGGTTTAGTCTTTACAGTACTGGGTTTATTCTTTACAGTACTAGGTGTATGCTTTACAGTACTAGGTTTGGTCTTTACAGTACTAAATTTATTCTTTACAGTACTAGGTTTATCCTTTACAGCTCTAGGTTTATTCTTTACAGTACTAGGTTTATTCTTTACAGTACTGGGTTTATTCTTTACAGTACTAGGTGTATAATTTACAGTACTAGGTTTATTTTTTACAGTAATAGGTTTATGTTTTACAGTACTAAATTTATTCTTTACAGTACTAGGCTTATCCTTTACAGTTCTAGGTTTATTCTTTACAGTACTAAGTTTATTCTTTACAGTACTAGGTTTATACTTTACAGCACTAGGTTTATCCTTTACATTACTGTTTTTTTTCTTGGAAGTGCTAGGTTTATTCTTGAAAGTACTAGGTTTATTCTTTAAAGTAATAGGTTTATTCTTTAAAGCACTAGGTTTATTCTTTAAAGGGCTGGGTTTATGCCTTAGAGTATAACTGGGTTTATTCTTTATAAAGAACTGAGCTTTATTATATACTGATATATATATATATATACACTTGTGGGAAGAATTGTACAGATCACTGCTAAATACTGAACTATATGATAAGGATATACAGTACTCCCTAAGTAAATGAACCAACCCGTCAAGTATAGAAGTGCACCCTGAGTAGATATAGGAACCAGACCTTATCTAATTGATTAATTGATATCCTGAGGATTGATGCTAGGCATAAATATCTTTTAATTGACACTGGATAGTATTATCTTTACAACCAAGTTATTTGCTAGGTTACTTGTAGATTCACCTCCGGTTTGCTCTGTTATTTGCTAGGTTACTTGTAGATTCACCTACAGTTTTCTCTGTTATTTGCTAGGTTACTTGTAGATTCACCTACAGTTTGCTCTGTTATTTGCTAGGTTACTTGTAGATTCACCTCCAGTTTGCTCTGTTATTTGCAAGGTTACTTGTAGATTCACCTCCAGTTTGCTCTGTTATTTGCTAGGTTACTTGTAGATTCACCTCCAGTTTGCTCTGTTATTTGCTAGATTACTTGTAGATTCACCTCCAGTTTGCTCTGTTATTTGCTAGGTTACTTGTAGATTCACCTCCAGTTTGCTCTGTTATTACAGTGTAGATTCAAACCTATTAGATGTACAGTGAGACCCATATAACTGTGGACTAGGAAGACGATATTAGATTAATCTGATTTATATTTTATGCTGTTATATCAATTGATTGAAAACCAACTTATTACGTAAATTGGGTCTGTGTACAATGCACAGTGAACAATTTCTGTATTTTATGTTCTTTGAACTATTTAAAGTAATAAATTTAGTCTAAATGTCGTTTCCATCTTCCTCATTTTTATGGGTTTCTCTGTATCTTTGTACACATGCATGATGCATACATACACTACATACACTATTTAACGGTTATAAGAAGGTTGGATTTGTTTGATCCTATAAACTGTGCTAATTAATGTATGAAGAAAATATATTGTCTCTGAAAATTCAATAAATGAATCTTTTTTTTAATAATTGTTAGGTAATGATAATAAATACTGTTCAAATGTTATTAATTAAATGTTAATAAAACAGAAACCTGAAAGTCTTTACAGAAATATAGTAAAATCCCAGTGAATGGTATTATATAGAAACTCCCATAATTGGTACCTCCCCCATTTCCTGAATAAGTAAACAGTCCCTTATATTATTCAAACTTCAAATATTTGCTTCAGATCATTCAATTTAGTTCTAAACCTCTCCAATTCCTTGATCCTTCATGTTTATCAATGTAAGTCTGGTTCTTCTAACAAATTACATCTCAACCAGATTTAAATAAAAAATTTGTCAAAACCAGACCCAGAACTATCTCAAGATCAGATTAGTAAATGTTGGAGTTTATATTTAATATAGCGATATTATAATTCAAGTTCGGAGAGAAGGAAGAACCGAGAAATAAAAGAAAGAAATGTTTAACAATCTGGGAGAGATTGATAAAGAAATCCGTTGAATAATTGGTGTATCAATCAGTCGGAGAGAATCAAAACTGATGATTTTTTAAAATAAAGGATAGACATCCGTACTAGGAAAGAACTAATACAAAATGCATCCTTGGGTAAAAAGGAGATGAGTTTAGAATGAAATAATGTTTAGAACAGAAAAACAGAAGGATTGCTTAGATAATAGAAAAATAGGTGATATAAGGACGGATTAGTGGTGCGGGGGGGGGATGAAGGGATAGAGGGGGAGGGAGACTAAGCATGATGGTTACATAAAAAGAAATAAGAATGAGGATCAAAGACAACCGACTCAAATTTTGATAGAAGATTGAGAAAAGAAAATATTCGCATGAGAGAAGATAAAAATATGTGGAAAAAGATAACAGAGGAGTTTACATAAGAACGGATATTTGAGATTTTTCTGAATTTTGGTTTTCTATGAATATATGAAGTTAGTTTTAGCACTTCTCCTTTTTTATTATAACAATATCCTTCCTATCTGTGTAAGAAGAAAATGCAATGAAAAAGTAAGGTTTAGGTGGGAAATTTATTTATTTCCGTAAAAAGTTTGGAATGTTGAAAGTTTAGCATTCTATCTTTATATTAGAATCTTCACCCTCTCCTCCCCCCTTAAGATATTTATATTCCTGTTATAATCTGCACCCAAATAAGGAGCTTGTGTACTGGATACTACTGAAATTACTCAACCTCTATTTAGACATATCTTTCATCTTATCTACTAAACCTAGCTTACTATCTATGCATCTGGAAGTTGATGAGAATACAATTAAACTAAACTGGCAGAAGATTATGAGATGTTTCATCTTTATGGATGAATGTTTAGTTTGAATTGAATGTTATTGTGTACTTCTCCATCTTAATTCTACTTTATGAACGGTTCTAAGAGATACACTTCTGGAGTCCTGTTGCAAACTCCAGTATAGGAATGTGATCCTCAAATAATGTTCTTACTTTGAAGGAGTATTTCAGAATTGTACTTTCCAGGTTCTGATCTATTTCCAATAAAGATTTGTTAAAAAACCCTGATCTGACAAATTATAGTTTTGATCAACACTCCACCCCTGATCTTACAAATTATAGTTTTGATCAACACTCCACCCCTGATCTTACAAATTATAGTTTTGATCAACACTCCACCCATGATCTTACAAATTATAGTTTTGATCAACACTCCACCCCTGATCTTACAAATTATAGTTTTGATCAACACTTCACCCCTGATCTTACAAATTATAGTTTTGATCAACACTCCACCCCTGATCTTACAAACTATAGTTTTGATCAACACTCCACCCCTGATCTTACAAACTATAGTTTTGATCAACACTCCACTCCTAATCTTACAAATTATAGTTTTTATCAACACTCCACTTCTGATCTTACAAATTATAGTTTTGATCAACACTCCACCCCTGATCTTACAAATTATAGTTTTGATCAACACTCCACCCCTGATCTTACTTTTACGTTGAACTATTTCTCCAGAATTCAAGACTTCACACCAACTCAAAGATGGTTTCTATGACACTATCTCTCTAAAGAACGGTTTAGAGCACCTTGAGCAAGGATTGAAGCCTGGGGAAACTAAGAAGAAATACATTTATCAAACCTGAGATAGAAGAAGTAAATATCTAAACCCTGAAAGGTTCAAACACATTTCCTATCTCCGTCCACAGAATGTATCTAAGCTTGTTGAAATCTCAACTGTTAAGCTCTAGGATTGCTAAGTAGGTGTAAGAGTTAGGATACATTAAAATCCATGTTTGGACAGAGAACTCTAGTTTAAAACCTTTTTATTTCTCATTCCGAATCTGGGTACAACTAAATAGTTTATTTAAACTCTATAAATATTATAAACCTTCAACTTTGGGGTTCAGGTTTGTATTCAGAGTATACATTTGCCAGGTTGTATTAGTATTCACAAAGTTTAAGCAAAATTAACTCTTATATTAGTCTTCATAATTCTACTCCTCGCCTTGCCTTGCACCAAGATTAATGAAATTATGTCTGGGTGAATTAAGCCCGTGGGTGTAAGGAAGGAAGAAGGATGAGAAAGGGCGGGGTTTTTATAAACATATTTATCATGGTTAGAAGGAAGGATTGAAGGAGATAGTTCTCAGATTTTCTAACTTTAAATCCGGGAGGTTTGAGGGGAAAACAGTTAACAGTTTTATGCTTCCTACGTGTATTTTAGAACCTTTAGCCACTTCAGTCCTGAAGACTGTAAAATGTTTTATAGGTCGTCTTTATTTCGTCTCTTAATCAGTTTAAGGGGGCCGGCTCCTTATCTATGCATAAGTTCTCATTGTGCTTGTCTAGAAGAATGTTGATAGCTCAATAGGCATTAATTTTTCTACCATCAAAGTATTTTTAAATGCTTGTAACCCTTCCACAGTGCACATAGAACGTGTTTTTGTGCGCGTGCCATTGTTTTGTTTTTATAATCAGCTGTTTTTAGTCTCGACTATCAATTCTTATCTGTTCCTGAAGAATGCTTTACACGTAAATTCTTAATGAATCATTATTATTCAATTGTATGTTTGATTCTGAAGTTTTGAATTGTTATCTGAGTTGTCCAGTGTCCCAGCTATTATCTGAGTTTTCCAGTGTCCCACCTATTATCTGAGTTTTCCAGTGTCCCAGCTATTACCTGAGTTGTCCATGTGTCACATTTATTATCTGAGTTGTATGTTTGTTTGTTTGTTGTTTAATTAACAATATCGGATAGTGGGGCCGGGGGAGGGGGGCGGAGTTTTGTAATGAACACCTGATCTTTGATATCTTCCCCCTGTCTCCTTTCACACTGGAAATTTTCTACTCCACCCGGTTTTCATTTGTCGTTTTTATATTTTAATATTTCAGACAAATCTCAAGTTATTAGTAATCCCTTGATAAAGATCCAATTAAATTGGGTTTATCTATGAGTGGATTTACTCAAAAGTTGCCAAGACAATGTCTATATTTTTGAAATATCTAATTAGTTTACATTTTTTCCAATCTTTCAGAATTAAGTATACTATTCTCTTTTTTGTTTACATTTCTTCCAATCTTTCAGAATTAAGCACTATTCTCTTCCTTATTTACATTTCACCCAATCTCTCCACTTTAGATACTATCCTCTTGTTTGTTTACATTTCTCCCAATCTCTTCACTTTACCTACTATCTTCTTGTTTGTTTACATCTCTCCCAATCTCTTCACTTTAGATACTATCTTCTTGTTTGTTTACATATCGCCAAATTTCACCCGATTGCTCCTGCATATTTCAGTCTCGATGTGTTCCTTCTAATTATGAATTTCATCCTTATAGTTCTCTTCATCTAGATAAACTACTGCTGTAGAGTTGATTGAGTTGAGATTTTAGAATTTATTTAAGTAAGAATTCCTCAGAGACAGCATGAGAGCAGTACTGCATCCTTCTACAGTACTCTAGATCACTCTGGAGTCTTGTTAGACCTAGGAGAATATTTCCATTTAATCCAAATATTCTTTAAACCTTGGTTTCCAGGATAAATATGAGAAAGGTTCGAAAATAAAATACAATGATTTGTAAAACATTTGATGATCCTCATTTTTTTCTTAAATATTGCCGCTTTACCAGGACCGATTTGAAGTAATATTTTGTTGATAGAACTAAGATTGATTTTTTTCAGGGACTTATTTATTTTCTTCTTTTTTCTTCCTTCTCACTTTCGTTATTTACAGTGATAACAAGAAAACTCTGAAATATAAAGACGACTTTTAGAATCAAATCAATTAAAAAGTCCAATGAGCATGAGAGGCAGCAATTGCGCATTGTAAACAGACCTATTTTACTAATTTAGTGATTTAATAAGTGCTAGTAAAACTATTTGCTTTGTAACAACATTAAATGAGCTTAAGTTTTGGTACAATGTCGTCTTCTTATTCTATTGTTTTCTGGTTATCGCTGAGTGTTACTTTATTTCATCTGTACCGTTTAATACTATAATTTATCTACCCTATCTATGTTTTGTGTTATTGTTGGCCGCCGACCCTCCCTAAACATAATTTGATGTTGTGTAAAAACTATTTATTTAGATAGGCGGATTCACGAAACAGATAAAAACTTTATGATTAAACGCATGTCAATCATTCCTCCTACAGATTGTTTTATATCTTGCCAACCCTACTCTTAAGTGTACCCGGAGAGTTATTGTTAAACCCCGTCTTACTGTTTATTATCTTGAGTTAGAGCAATCTTTAATTGGCTGTGCAGTAAAGATTTGTTAAATTGGATCTATAGTGGTCCTAGTTAATTGGGTTTAAATGTATTTTCATTTAGTTTTAAGATTAAGAGAGGTTGGATGAAATCATGATAAATTCCAATGGGATTGGTTTGTCTGTGTTTGTAACAATCATGACTCCAAACCCTGAGCCCGAGACTGGACTGAGTTCTGCTCCGTGTCGGGTTAAGGCCTAGGGATATCCTGGTCCTAATTTACACTTGCAGGCTTTACACAAACTTCCTTATTTGCTCCAGGTCCAACTCAGAGCTAGGTACAGGTCACTAGGTTTACTCTGGGTGCAATATCCATGTACATTATCGCGAATAATACCCAATAAACTGATTAGATGAATCAGCAAAATAGCCTCATGGAGTTAAACTCACAATAAATCTATAAAAATGCATCTATAATGTGCAATTTGCATTTTGCATTCCCATTTATGCAGATTATATGCTTCAGCATACTTTTGCAGAGGACAGAATAATATTGCAGATTGAATCCTACCTCTTTGGAAAATGACAGAATATTTATCAAATCTAGTTTGATATCTCCAAGTAAGTCTAATCTGGGCTGACGTGGGGGTTTATCTTGTCCCTTCTCCGGGTACAGTTGGCAGCAGGGATTTGTATTCTTGAAAATATTTTGCCTAAATGTATTCTCTCAATATTAGATTCAAATATACTATATATATAAATGTTTGTATATACAGGATATATGAATCTATATATCAAAACTGACATTAACGGTTCCTATATATCTGTATATACTGCCTTTTTAAATACACAATATCCTACTAATACCCCCAAGCTGGATTCCGTTTCCAAAATATACCTTGAAAATTACCCATTATTTAGATGTTCTGCATTCAAATATCAAATTGTGTGTGCTAACTAGGGTTCGGAATATATTAAAACCTTTATTTACAACCCCTTCCTTGCCCCAACCTTTCCCCTCTCCTGTCTCCCTTCCTCCCTCCCTGCTGCTTTAAATAAGGTCCCTTCTACCTTGAAGCCAATTCCGTGATTGTTTTCAGAGCTATAGGTTTCCTTGTTATGTATTTTTACACTTTAAAAATATTGTGTTTAGACCTAGGTTTCCTTGTTATGTATTTTTACACTTTAAAGATATTGTGTTTAGGTCTAGGTTTCCTTGTTATGTATTGTTACAATTTAAAGATATTGTATTTAGATCTAGGTTTCCTTGTTATGTATTGTTACAATTTAAAGATATTGTGTTTAGATCTAGGTTTCCTTGTTATGTATTGTTACAATTTAAAGATATTGTATTTAAATCTAGGTTTGTTTGTTACGTATTGTTACTATTTAAAGATATTGTGTTTAGATCTGGGTTTCCTTGTTATGTATTGTTACAATTTATAGATATTGTATTCAGATCTAGATTTCCTTGTTATGTATTGTTACAATTTAAAGTTATTGTGTTTAGATCTAGGTTTCCTTGTTATGTATTGTAACAATTTAAAGATATTGTGTTTAGGTCTAGGTTTGCTAGTTATGTATTGTTATGTAAAATATAGAGTTAAAGGGTAAATAACGATAAACAATGATTTAATTGGATGAATGTATGATAAAGCAAGGTACTAGAGCTAGACCCTAAATATGGAGAAGAGTAGAAGGAAGGTTGATCAACAAGATTGGGTTATTTATCTAAACTACAATCTATAGTCTTATAGGCATACATAATGCATACTACACCTTAACACTTATCTGTCTCAGCCTAGTATTCAGTTAAACAGCAGCCTACACTTTTACAGAAACATTTGCACCATTTTTATAATCAAATCATGATTCCTAGTAATCTTTTCCGGTATTAACGATACCAAGTTTTGGGTTTCATGAATTGAAAAACTAAATATCTGATGCAGGACGGGGGGGGGGGGCAGGCCCTTAGATTTTAAAACTTTTAACGATAGTTTTACAATCAACACCTCTTGTCCCCAATAGTGTCAATGTGTCAGATTTGATGAATCCTGTAAGATGATATCTCCTGGTTACTGTGGCAAAAACTTTGAAATGTTTTTGCCACGGTTTTTGTGAGAATTATAGCTCTGGGCTCCAACCCGGTAGGTGCAGATTGGGTAATGTGTAGATTAGAGTAGAGTAGGTCGTGGGTGGGGAGAGCTTGGGATTGAATATTATTGGGATTTGGGATCAATCCGTTTGGGGTTGAAGAGGGATAAGAAAGAAAGTATTAGAACCTAGATTTATCTTTCTTTTTCAAGTCGAGGGAAAAGGTTTAGATTGTGTTTTATGATGGATTGGTCAAATATTCTAAGTGTTAAAGGATCGGAGAATTCTAAAAAGCGGGTTGGGATCTACTTTAAAGCGAGAGATGGGTTAAGAGAAGGTTGATAAGGTTTTGGTGTTTTATAAGCGGGGCTGGGTGTTCGAAGAGAAAAGAAATTGTGCTAAGTCATTTTAGATATTCTTGGGGCATTATAGGCACTTTGCTCTGAGACATACGTTCATAAACTAATATCTGTACACTGGAAATTCTGATCATTTTTTAATCTTAAACCATGAAATTGTATTTGACAAAAATCCGTTTAATTACAAAGTTTCCCGAGATCTTAATCATTTTCTTTAATAGAATTATCTTTCAGGTTGTCTAGGCAGGTTTTCAAGTTTGTTGGTTTAAGGCAATTAAACTAAAATATATTCAAACATTCATAGATATAGCCTAGCTCAATACCTTCCACATCTAGGGATTATCTTACTAAAAGATAAATAAAAAATAAATTGATTTAGGGGTAAAAAAAATTACAAGAGTTTTAGATAACTGTAAAAACAACAAAAGAGCACGCAATACTTTATGCTCCAAGGACTATATAGTTAGTCCTTAATTCTGAACCAGACACTTAATTCTTCGCAATTACCCAACAGAAAAGAACCTTTATAATAATTCCTGTAAATAAGTACGATTATCTAAACATAGAATTTTCGTCTGATCAACCTTTTGTTTGGAATTTTTTCCATTGACTAGATTGAAATAAAAGATCTGATAGATTTGAATGGGTGACATATCGTCTGATTATCTTCAGGCAAGTTTTAAAGTCAGGCATTTATATCCTGATCGGAGCACAGGATTAGAAAAACATCAACTTTAAAGAATAGAATTAGAACGTGACGTGAGCTAGAACAAAAGTATGTATGCTAGGACTAAATCAGAGAGGAAACTACTATCTTTAATTAGACCTAGGACTATAACTAGATCAGAGTCATAGCTAGGATTAAGCTAGGAGTAAATCAGAGAGAAAACTTCTATCTTTAATTAGACCTTGGACTATAACTAGATCAGAGTCAGAGCTAGGATTAAGCTAGGAGTAAGTTCGAGAGAAACCAACTATCTTTAATCAGACCTAGGACTACAACTAGATCAAAGTAAGAGCTAGGAATGGACTATAGAAGTATAACTTCTACTGGAACTAGATCTCTAGGATTTGGAAGAACAGCTGCCCTTAAAATAGAATTAGTGCTAAAAAAAGAAAATTAAGTTTTTGCCTCAAACTCTGATTTTGCAATCTTTATCTTAAAACTACGTTGTCACAGACCTTAGATATTTCAAACTATGAATTCTGTTAGGTCAAAATATCAAAGGTATATGCCATCAGATTGCAAAATATCAAAGGTATATGCCATCAGATTGCAAAATATCAAAGGTATATGCCATCAGATTGCAAAAGAAATAGGAATTAGAAAATTTTAGTTTGTAGCAAAGTGGTGGAACCTGGGTTTGAATAATATCTGGGATACACGATGGGACAAAGGTAGAATAAAACATATCTTGTAGTAAATGATTGAATACAGATTAGTGTTTATCTATTATTTATTCATCAATAAACTAAAGGTTTACACATATTTACAGTTTGTTTAAACAAGTCTGGAAATAGATAGGTTTGTCTGTCTTATCTCCAGGGTCGTATGGAGCACATTCTCAACACAGACCCTGAGCAGTGTCACACCTAAACCCAACCTGGTTTCCCAGATAATGGTTCTGTTACTAGGGAACACAGTTGGAGTTGATGAGATCAGTCAAGTCTTTATCGGATGCAGTTGGAATATTAATTAGTAGACTATGAGGGG
>NW_019397164.1:25177-108344 GCF_000591075.1 Eurytemora carolleeae
TGGGGGGGGAGTATTTTCAATTTATTTCTTGACAACTTCATATTTTTATCAAGTTTCTCTCTCTTTTTCTTCCCAAATGATTACTGAAAAGATATTAGAAAAGCAAAAAAGTTCTTTCAAACTTTTATTAGTTTTAAAAGGATAATTTTTTCTCAAAGTTAATTAAGGTATTTAGAGTTAGCAAAAAGGAATTGAGTCATTGAAACAAACTCAAATTTTGCAACCCTTTATCTTTGTAACCTAATGGTGTAAACCTTTGATATTTCAACGTTAGATTATTTTATCTTATGGAACTCATAGTTTAAAATATCTAAGGTCTACGACATTTGGTTGCAAAGATATAGGGATTAGAAAATGTGAATTTGTGGCAAAAACTCAATTCCATTGTTCTTTTGTTTGTAATGAACATGGGATGTAAAACTATAGTTGTGTATTTGCCAGGATAGTATCTGGTGCCTCGGGTAGAGTTTGCTTTCCTGAGATTTGTGTTCCTAAAGTTGAAATCACCCTGGTAATTGTGCACTCGGAGTAGAAAACACTGTTTACTCTTTTTATGACTTTGAGAAGTTATCTAATGGAACTCTACAAGGGAACCAGAGACTGGAGAACCATTCCAACCCAACTGGAAGGAATTTGAATTTAATCCGATTAAATGGATAAATAGAAGTCATTGAATATTTGAATTGTTTGCAGCGAACTACTCTAATCTTGATAATTGTCAGAACCTCAGAATAATGACGTCATTAATTGAATTAGAAAGAGGCAGACGGGGGAAAGACGTGTGCAAAGGATGGGAAAAGGCAGGGTTGCATGAATATGGAATGTATCTAGTATAAGCATGAGATCCATGAGAATATGCAGGATGAGGATGAGAAAAGAGTTGAGTTTAAGTATAAGTATACCGGGTGTGGAGTATGAGAATTGGATGAAAGTATAGTATAGCATGAGGATAAGCATAGGTGTGCAGGATGAGAATGGGATGAATATATATTATAAGGATGAGAACGGGATGAATGTGTAATGTAAAGATTAGAATGGGATGAATGTATAGTATCGAGATGAGAATGGGTTCAATGTATAGTATAAGGATGAGAACGGGATGAATGTATAGTATTAGGATGAGAATGAGAATGAGATGAATGTATAGTACAAGGATGAGAATGGTGTGCAGGATGAGAAGGTGTGAACGGATGGAAATTGTATAAGTCTAAATGATCCTATGCACGATCTCTCCGTGAGAATAATAGGATTCATCTTCGGACCATAAGTGAATGATAGCTCAGCATATACTTATGACTCTATACATATTATTACACGAGTAAGAGAGAAGGAATAAATTAGCTCTTCCTTTCCCTCCTCGACTAATAAGGAAGGTTTGGTTGCAAACATGAAACCCTGGGCAAGCTAAGTTTACCAAGACTGTTTGCTCATGAGATGGTTAGAAGTTTCTTGTCACGTTTCCTAGAAAATAAAAATATGTATTCATATTTAGTTTCAGTACTTTACACTGTATATGCTAAACATACAGAGTAACTTTACTTTCAGTAGTTTTACCACTTGCCAAACATAACTTCAGAGTAAATCAGCTCAGATAACTGCAGAGTAAATCAGCTCAGATAACTGAAGAGTAAATCAGCTCAGATAACTGCAGAATTGGACAAGCAAGAAAAAATGCATACTTATAGTATTCTAACTGAGTAGTCGCAGAGTTTTGATATCCTAACAGTGTAATTGCAGAGTTTTGATATCCTAACAGTTTAGTTGCAGAGTTTTGATATCCTAACTTAGTAGTTCCAGAGTTTTAATATCCTAACTTAGTGGTTGCAGAGTTTTAATATCCTAATTAGGAGTTGCAGAGTTTTGATATCCTAACAGTGTAGTTGCAGAGTTTTGATATCCTAACTTATGAGTTCCAGAGATTTTATATCATAACTGTGTAGATGCAGAGTTTTAATATCCTAACAGTGTAAATGCAGAGTTTTAATATCATTACTGTGTAGATGCAGAGTTTTTATATCCTAACTTTGTAGTTGCAGAGTTTTGATATCCTTACTGTGTAGATGCAGAGTTTTAATATCCTAACAGTGTAGATGCAGAGTTTTGATATCCTAACTTTGTAGATGCAGAGTTTTGATATCCAAACAGTGTAGATGCAGAGTTTTAATATCCTTACTGTGTAGTTGCAGAGTTTTAATATCCTAACTTAGTGGTTGCAGAGTTTTGATATCCGGCTGTGTAGATGCAGAATTTTAATATCCTAACTGTGTATTTGCAGAGTTTTGATAACCGAAATTAGTAGTTGCAGAGTTTTTAACATTTTGATTGTGTAGTTGTAGAGTTTTCATGTCCTAACTGTAATGCACCAGAGTTAATTTATCTTAAAATTACCTATGACGCTGTAGAGTTTGGATATCTGAGCGCTGTAGTTGTGAGTAGAACAGCTCAATTTTGTAAGATCTCTAGATTTAAAAACCAACTTTTTATGATAAGTTTTCAATGGTCTGAGCTTAATCTGTATGTACTTGTAGGTATGGTACGACTCGTAAACCCCAAGTTTATTGCGTGTGAAGAAATGGGAGGTTCTTATATATACGCTAACTTTATATCTTACTGTAGGATCAGAATATATAACAAGCAATTAGTAAACTTTTGGAGTTAACATGGCGTAGTGTAAATATAAATATAAAATATTCAATATATAGATAGAATGGGTGGTTCCTATATAAATATATAGGTGTTGTTCAACCCCTTTCTTCTTGCTTCAGTCGAGATTTAATTAAATGGATATTTATTTGAATGTGTAGAGGTTTTAAACCACAGCGTGATGGAGATATAATCATGCTCCGTATAGGTTCTTGTACACGTCGATTCATTCTTACAGTCTCCAGATTCATTCAAAACTATTTATCTCGCAGTCAGACACCTGAATGCAGATATACACAACCAATATATTCCATACAAGACAGGAGGAAGGCATGGTTTACACTGGGTTTCCAAATCCAGACTTCTCCAAGTCAAATATTACGGCGGGAAAAAGAAGAGGTTTAACATTCATTATTCTCCAGTCCAGATATGGAAACAGTATTATATGTACAGCTGAAATGTAAAATTCTAATGTATCTTCTATAGTCTGAACCCAGAGCCCCCCGCTTTCCAAGTTATCGCAAATTTATGCCTCAAACTTGGCTTTCAAGAGACTAGAAACATCTTTCCGCTCTGTTATTTTGAGATTGGGAGTTGTATCTCATGGAGCCCAGAGAGAGAATCTATAAATTTAACTGAAAGAGTAAGTGTCCGTTTTCTAAGGAATAATATATTTAAAATCAACTGAATCAAGTTAAGGAAGAGGGGGGGGGGTACAATGGCGCTGCGAAATATTTCGTGATTTGAGAATCAACTGTACGCGTAGTTAATGTCAAATTCTATGGTTATTATCGGTAGAAATGGGCATGAATTATTCTCTAGGGAGAATACTAAAATCGGTTTGAAAAATACAGAACATGTACAGGGTGTACTGTAATGTTTCATGTACAGGGTGTACTGTAGTGTTTCATGTACAGGATGTACTGTAATGTTTCATGAACAGGGTGTACTGTAATGTTCCATGTACAGGGTGTGCCTTTATGTTCCATGTACAGGGTTTGCCTTTATGTTCCATGTACAGGGTGTACTGTAATGTTCCATGTACAGGGTGTGCCTTTATGTTCCATGTACAGGGTTTGCCTTTATGTTTCATGTACAGGGTGTACTGTAATGTTCCATGTACTGGGTTTACCTTTATGTTCCATGTACAGGGTGTGCCTTTATGTTCCATGTACATGGTGTACTGTAATGTTCAATGTATAGGGTGTACTGTACAGTTTCATTTACAGGTGTACTAAAACTTCTCATGCACAGGGTTTTCTTCAATTTCTTATGTACAGGGTGTTCTACAATATCTCATGTACAGGGTTTACTCTAATTTCTTATGTACAGAATAAAATGCGAAAAAAGTGTGATAATAATAGTGGAAGGAAGGGTGATGTTTTTATGAGTTAAAAAGATTGAATAGATAGTTTTGTTGAATAATATTGCATATTGGAATCACTGCATAAATTATACACACAGTGTCCAAAACTTCTATATGCATAAAATACATTTACTGCTTTTATTTTCATTAACAAGGTTCACAGGATCTGACAACTTCTAAGAAGTATTGCATTGCACACCTCCCCCCCATTCTTGACGAAAACTATGCCCCCCCTCCCCGCGCTCTTTTGTGGTAACCATCCCCCCTCTCCCCGGCTCCTCTAAAGGTTTTATATCCCATGACTCAAAGTTAACCTTGAATAAGAAAAGTTAATTCAAATTCTGCTTAGGCCTACATTTTCCTTTCGTCCTTTCATTCATTCTTTTTCATTATTTCTCCCATTCTTTTTTAATCACATTTTTCTTATATCTTCACATCCTATCCAACATTCTGCTTTTTCAACTTTTTAAAATTTTATTTAACTTCTTTCATTTCCTTTCATTTATAAAATCTGACTTTATTTTTATCCTGATTTTCTTCAGTCAATCCTCAATACTTAATTCGTATAATCTTTCAAGGAATCTAATTCCATTTTTTGTTTTTCTCGAACACATTTATTCCTTCTTATTGATTTTAAGATTTTATTATAGATTTAAGATCAGGATTGGAAACAAATCTGTCATGAAAAAAATTCTATTATTATCTTTACAAATTGCCGTAAAGTCCAAACCAGCTCCAAGATGTTTCATATTGTTTTGTCGAAATACATTCTCTAAATTCATTCTTATTACAGAACATTTGCAAGGTCCATGGATGGAATAACTATACATTGCACCATGTCACACATTCCTCTGTGCACGTCTGCACAACATTCTCATAAATATTGGATACATAATTCACGTTGAACTAAAGTAAATTTCACGTAAGATTTATCTCTGAAATGTTTCCAACCATAACTCCTCTTGTTTAAGAGCTATCGAGAAGACCAAAAATGTTTTGAATTTCTAATATTTAACCGGATAAACTTGATTTTCTCATGTTTGCATAAAATAAAGCCTAGAGTAGGTACGAGGTCACAAAGTCTGACCAGTAATCCCCCTTAAATTTGACCTTCTCAAGTTCTCCTGCTGAGTGATTATTTCGGTAACCAACGCCAAGAAAGTTCCATCAAAAAGTTCATTAGACGAAACACATGGCGTGTGTTCCATTTTTGATTATCAATATAAATCTATAAAATGGACATTTATTTAAACATTGATTAAACAATTGTAATGTATGAATATTGAATATATATATATATATATACCTACATATATAGCCTATAGGCACTAGGCAGTACTTTAATAACTTATATAAGCATGAATAATTGTGTAATTATTATGTGGTCAGTGGTGTCTCAACAACAACATCACAAATAGCGATAAATTGAAAATCTTCCTCGGAAGAAAACTTGTATGTTGATATATATTCCTACATATTTTGAGATACAAATTGTCAATGCTAATTACTAGCTAAAGTAAAATCAAAATCAACATAAAAAAAGAAAACTATTTTTATTTTTCTGCAGTTCCTGTTTGTTTTCGAATTTTATTAATACAAAATTTTGCATTTCTCCCCCTACTAAATAAAAAATAGAAATGAAAACAAATAGATGATTTCATGTATAGTTTCAGACATTTTGTATAAATTAGAATATCCCCCTGACTGGTAAACTATTGTTGATATAAATTATTTAATCATAAACTTAGAAAATATATGAATGACAAGTCTAGAGGCTGAGTACACAAATGCTTTTGTTGAATAAATGAAAATACAAATATTAAACATTAAATCCGAGGAACAATAGATAGATCATGTAACGTGTCCAAACTTTTTACCGGGGGGGGGGTTGAGAGAGAGGGGGAGGGGGGCTCTTTTGTGGTATATTCAAAAGGGAAAAATATAACCTTTTTGTTCAGAAACAATATCAATTTGGATTTGCAAACAAAACGTATAAAGTACACGGTACGCGAGGTTTTTACATATGAGAAAAGTTGAGTTTTAAAGGTTTGCATAAGTCATTATTTGCACAGTATACCATAGACAACAATTTAAAGCCAAACATAAACAGAACAGATAGACATGAAATTAAAAATCTTCAATATTCTAGGATATTCAAAATGGTGGAAATCGACAAAAATATTTGAGATTAAAATCGTGAATTGAGATATGGTGAACTACACGGAGGAGAGAAAATGTTTCAGTCCAAAATATTTAGTTATAAATTCAATAGTTTCCATGATGAAGAGAGGAGAGAGGGGGCTCTGGGCTTCAAGATAACCGCCATTCAAGAGGAGAGGGCGGAGGAAGAGGCGGTTTCCCCCAAGATGGAAACCCGCCGCAAGTTTGGAATAGCCGAACCTAATTCTAACCCCGGCGATCCGAGTAACCCTGCCAGGATTAATGAAAGTAAATCATTAAAATTCTTTAAATCTGGAGGGGTTTGCTCCGTCATAGATGAGGAGAAGGATAAGAACGAAACCGCTCCTCTAGAGCGGCAAGATAGCGAGCTATCAACCTTATCCTCTTTTAGCGAGGTCGACCTCGACGAGTTTTATGTCGAAGAAAGTCCTCCTGGGACGGAAGAGGACGACAATAGATTCACTTTCTCATATAATTCAACGTTTCATCGAGAAAAGGTATGCAAACAAGTTCTTTAAAATCTTTGACAAATAAAATCGTCATTCGTCGGACAATTTTTCGTATTCGTATATTCTGCCCCTCTATTGGACAACTTAGGCATAACAGTGATCAGCTGATTGAGTAAACTAAAACCGGTTTCTGCCTGGTACAGTTCGAGGTTTCCGCCAGTTAGTAGGTCTCGGTCTGCCGAGTTGAAAGGAAAGTCACGGAATGTATTAACTTATACAAAATGTTACGGTCTACGTTATTAAGGGTTAATTCCCTGTTCATTATTATGAGAACGAATCTATAAAATGTGGAGGTTTAAGTCCAGATTTTTTCAGGTACGTCTTAAAGCTGTAAAAGTCAGATTTGAAAGTTAAGAAACGTGGCCTAGGTCTGTGTATGTCCGGGGGTATGTGAGGAGAGGGGGTGGGGAAATACCACCAGGATGTATCCTTTACTTTTAACAATTTGAACTTCGGTTTTACCATTTTAATCCATTTTTCATGCAGATCTTAAAGAATTGATTATCAGTTACTTACTATAAGATTTTGTTACGAAAAATAAAACCATGACTAATTATTACTAATCATTATACAAATCTGAATATTGTCACAAGGGTTCGCTTTTTATAAATACACGTCTAACAGATTCAAAAATGAGTTTTGATATAATTTTTTTAAAAATATTTTTGGTTTGATGGATGACCCATATTTTAAAGTGTGTGCCAAAAGATCAAATTTTATTAGTTGGATTTTTGATAAAAAACGTACGAAATTAATTAATGATGGATTATGATTGATTGATTAAATGAATTTTAACGATTATAAAATGGTTTGATAAAAATTTAAAATTAATTATAAAATTAACGATACATTTATCATTAGCTAAAGAAGAAGTAATAAAAAATTATGAACTTTTCAGAAAAATTAGATTTAATATTAATGAATTTTATTAATTATTAATGAATGAACTATTATATAACGAAAGATGATATTCATGAACGCTCAATATGTAATAACGAATACTTGATAATAAATTGATATTTCAATTGTCTAACTCTGATGGTTTGTGTATGGTTTAGCTCCACCAGGAGGGAGGCGGTAGGAGGTCGGAGGATGCTGGCTCCGACAAGGACGAGGCCGGAGATACCGAGGGAGAAGACGAGGATCCTGAGCTCACTGTTCTCAACCAGTCCGGAGTAGAGGACAGTTTATCCATCCCGGAGCAGGATATCCGCCCCAAACTAATTCTGAACATCATGTCTGGTTCAAACGACGAGAAGAGTGTGGTGATGAGACAGGAGGAGGTGGAGGAGCAGGATCAATTCTTTGATACTCCTCCGGGTTCAGCTCCTGTTATACTACGACATCCAAGGGTTCCTCCGCTACATGGTAGATATTTCAGACTTTTTAACATGATTATTTTTTAATTCTAAACCATGAATTTGCACATCCTTTGATGTAAATCCCGGCCATAATTAAATTGAAAGAATATTATCTAGTTTCGTGCATTTTCTTCAAGCAATAATCTGAGGACTATTAATGAATTTTGTTTTTCTGTTGCTCAGGTTCAAGTTTAGTTCAGCACAAGTGTTCTGAACCCTGTATGAACAGCCTACTAAGAAACCCACGACTTCAAGGTTTAGCCAACTCAGGAGCTCACACTAATCCACCGCCCACACCAACCAATCTTCTTCCTCCTGCGTTCCCAGTAGAGAAACAGAACCCGGAGCATGGTTCTAAACGAGCAGGAGCAGGGTTGGGTATGTCGAGAAGTATCTCCGATACTACCCTGAGACGTGCTGCTTTGCACCTTAATCTCAGTCAATCTGTTTTACCTTCTTTTACATCTTTGCAACAGTTCAAGGTAATCTTACTCTTTCCCTGTAACATTTAGCGATCCTAAAACCCGTCCTAAAGAATGGATATCTTTGAACCCGTCCTAGAGAATAGATATCGTGTTAGATCAGAAACATTAGGGTTTAAACAACCAGTCAAATTATGCATCTGTTTGATCGAGCTTTCATCTTCCTGTATATATATATATATATATATATATATATATATATATATATATATATATATATATATATATATAGGTACAATGTATTCCCATGTATGCAACCCACGACACTAGAATATATTATAGAAAGAACTATCTGTATCCCGACGAACTGCTGCACGAAGTCAGAGGAAGTCCATGATTGTCCAGACCAGTCCAACCATGCCGAGATGTCATTCTCCTATTACTACTGTCTCCCCACTTGGTAAATAGTTTTTGTACTTTCTGTTCAACAGGGTTGAAAACTTTTGAATTGGCGGATAATCATTTAATCCAAAAGTTATCAGCTCCGTTTAAAATAATAATTTAAATCTCTGCAATGGTTAAAAAGTTTATTTATCGCTTAAATCGGATTTAATATCAGATTAGCATTATATGAAAACTTAAATTTTTTAATTTAAACTTTATTTTTATTTTATGATTTCTTATGAACCTCCCACCAGCTACTTGTAATGGTCTCTTTATACCCCTGTCAATCTTAATGTTTATCTAAATCCAGATTTACTTATTTCATAATAAATCCTAACAGTAAATCTTTGAATGCGTTCAGTTAGATCTGTAACTAGATAAAAACGTTTTTGTTCCGACCTTCCTGAATCATGCAAGCTTATTACGCTAGAGTAATTAAATGAAAGCTTAATTTAGTTTTCATATTTGCATTCTTATCAAAATTCAATCTTTTGCCAGTTCTAGAATTTTAGATTTGTTATGGTTAATTTATTTGTTTTTCTATTATAATTAATCTTTAATTGAAAAAGTTCCACAACTTCAACTGACTTCAGTCTTTTGATCCACAATTCAAAATTTTTATGAATCCTGAAATAAAATTCATGTTATTGTTTTTACCCGTAAATTCTGTTATTGATCTCTACTTTCGTACTTGATAAATTATAAATTAATGAAATTTAGGCTGAATATTGGATCCCTAATTTCAAATTCTGCTCCCTATACTTAAATATTACTTCTTAAATATCATTATGGATCCTTGAACTGAACAACTAATCCATAAATGATCCCTTAACTCAATCCTTTTTCACCTCACACTGCCTTTGATTACCCGACTTTACCATTGATCACTAAAGTCTAATTCATGATCCAAATATGATATCAACAATCCTGAAATCTTCATTAATGATCCCATAAACTTTGTAAATGTTCCGAAAAACCTTAAAACAATTTATAAAATCTTCTTAAAGGGAGTGTTCGCGAAAAATGAAAGGGGTTATAGGCTTAATGCGATAAAAAAGCGCTTTTAATCGCTAATAATCTTACTTCTATCTGTTGCGTCTATAAGGAGGATTTTTTACGGTCTTAGTCGTATGTTGCAATTTTCTGAATTTGTATGGGCGCTAAGTTATTCGGTATGAGACGTCTTTAACAAGTTTCTCCTTATATACGCAACAGATAGAAGTAAGATTAGTAGCGATCAAAAGCGCTTTTTTATCGCATTAAGCCTATACCCCCATTTCATTTTTCGCGAACACTCCCTTTAATGATCCATGAAATCTGAGGTCGATTCCTGAATTCTCACGAAGAATCCCAACAACCTAATTATGATCCCTAAAATCTTGTTTTTAATCCCTGTAAATATTCAGATTCCCCGAAAGTGTCTCCCTCTCAGTTTGCATTTGTTAACATCAAGAAAGCAGACGGGAGAAGATGGTCTGTAGCCAGCCTACCCAGGTATTCAGTCGTCAAAATCTTAATTTCAAGTGATCTTGCATGTAGATGGTCTGTAGCCAGCCTACCCAGGTATTCAGTCGTCAAAATCTTAATTTCAAGTGATCCTGCATGTAGATGGTCTGTAGCCAGCCAACCCAGGTATTCAGTCGTCAAAATCTTAATTTCAAGTGATCCTGCATGTAGATGGTCTGTAGCCAGCCTACCCAGGTATTCAAGTGATCCTGCATGTAGATGGCAATGCCCGATTTACAACGGTACCCTCGCAACCTTGATCTGATAAAAAATGTGGATGATAACATTGTTTTTCTGACTCAAGTGTTTTATTCATTTAATTTCTTGATTACTACTCAAAAGCAAGAAAAAGAAAATCAAACTTGAATATCTAATTCATACTTAATCGGACAAAGCTTTTAAGGGTACCGTTGTAAATCAGGCATTGTCATCCTTGTATTGAGGATCATTTTAAATTACGCTTACAGTCCCTTTAAATTGATTTCATATTAATATTCATCCACCAACCATGTGTTAATTAGTTTATTATTGCAGGGTAAATATTGAAAAAATCCCTCCCGGTGTCAAAGAATAAAAATGGAAAGAATTTTTCAATACTGTTCTCCAAAAACACCCCCCCCCCCCCCAAAAAAAAATCTCAGCAAAAGAACCCTGAAATTATAGATGAAGTTAATAGAACTATTTTTATAAATATATTTATACATTATGCAGTATCCCCCCTTACTATTGTATATTGTGGTTTTACTTTCTTTAAAAATTAGTGTCACTACCAAAATTCTTTTGACCTGTCTTGTCTGCTTGTTTTAGTTGCCTTGGCTATTCAGGCCAAATGAATTTCGTCTATTTTTGGATCTTAAACACCTTACGGATAACTCATACAACATATGGTCCTATCTAAATTAAGATAAGGTTAAAGTTTTCTTTAAAACTGTAACCTTCAGATTAATCCTTGAATTATGCACTGGTTTGAATATTTAATTGGAATAAGTTCAATAAGGATTTTACTCTCAGTTTGTCAAATTTGCACCCAACTTTTATCGATTGAAATGCGATTAATTTCAAGTATTTTATTTATTCATCTATAACAAAATAAATAAAATATTTTCACAAATATGTTTTTCTTCTCAACGCGGTGGGATCTCTTTTACATTTTAACCGAAAAAAATCTAAATTGGCTTTAAAAAAACTTGCTTAAGTTTTGAATTTCTGACTTAATATTAATGGTTTTTCTTAATGTAAAAGTAATTTTTTTTAATGGTTTGAGATTTTCATATTGTTTTTATTAAGTTAGAATAGTTATTACAAGCATTATTTTTTTTCTTAACTTAGAGGCAATGTTCATTTAGGTTTATTTTAATTTAAACAATAGTTTAACGGAGAATTAAAAAGTAATGGAAAATAATTATGCGATTAACAGTCTTAAGTTTTAATTTCTTAGTAACTGTAAATGATTTTTAAGTTTTTTGAAACCTATAAGATGTACTTTTTTTGAGGTTGGCCTTCTCCCCCTCCATTAGCATTAGCTAACTAAATCTTTATCAGAGGTTTACATTCATCAGTTTATGTGTCATGACCTTAGAAATGTGTATAAACGCATTCTTTACGTCTTACATCTAGAAAGCCGTCACAATAAGGTCATTCTCACAATCCAGCATATCTTTCAAACTAGAAATATCTTTCTAAAACTAAATATTTATGCATTTATGTCAAGTACACTTTTTTATAAATAAAAATGTTTTTCGTTTTTAAATTAGAAAAAATATGCTTAAGAAATAGAATATTTTCTGGTTTTGGTCTATAACGAAAAGAAATTACCCCAAAGGGGTTATAGGCTTAATGCGATAAAAAAGCGCTTTTAATCGCTAATAATCTTACTTCTATCTGTTGCGTCTATAAGGAGGATTTTTTACGGTAGTGCCATGTCCGATTCACAATCGTACCCTTTCAACCTTTGTTTTATCAAGGATGCATATTGCATATATGATTTATTTTTAACTTTCTTGCTGAAAATTTACTATTTTTAATTGTGGCTTTTCAACAAAAGCGACTAGCGGATTTTCAATGCTAATTCAAAGAAAAAACTTGTCACCTTTTAGGATCGAAAAACAACAATATCTTCCCCACTGTTACTCAGATAATGGTGCCCTTTAGTACCGTTGTTAATTGGACATGAATCTCTCTAAATTGATGTTCTCTTCAAATTATGTATACAGTCATTTTAATTAGCTTAATTAAGACTAAACTTAAAAAAAGATTTTTTTTACTTCAGTAATAGATGATCAGTACAGTTACTAAATGCGAAGTTCAATTTCTATTTTGTCCTCTTTTTCAAGTTAGGCACAAACTGCTTAGTTCATTAACTAGATGCTTAGTTCAGACAAAATATGCTCAGCACATTTTTAATATCTATTGGAAAACCAATCATCTTCAAGCTTTTGGTTTAAAAGCAGCTCGATTCTTCACTTGATGTTTTGGAAGATTTATTATTCTTCGTAAAACTAATGAACAACAAGAGATACTTGGAACAACCTAACTAGAACATTTATGTGTAAATATTATTTTCTTCTCAATAATAATAATAATAATGTTTTATTTTAGCTCCGGGTATGGAACTACTCCTGGTTCTAGTAATGTCTCCAGTCAGTGCTCTAGTCAGGAGAAACTTCATCAGATCTTGGCTCCACATGGAGCTCTAGCTCCTAGTACTGCTGAACTACAATCCATGCACAGGTCAGTGTCCGAATTTAATGAATTTGAGCCGCGTCTCAAATCCTCTTAAAACCGGTTTTAATTGAGCGCCGGCTTAAATCTCGGAAGAATTTAATACAATTTTAAGTGAAACTAACCATATTGGAGCCGCGGCTCAAATTCTTTAAATTCGGCCTCAGCTTAACTTATTTTCTTGTGTTTATTATTATTATTATCAACTTATCAACCTGTTCTGAAATGCCGTGGGGAGTTCTAGGGGATATAAACATACTAACATTCACGCTTCATGATTGTTATATTTCTCTTTATATTTCCAAGAAAAGAATAGAAAGGAAATAAATATATTTGTGGATTATTTTTCATATCAAATATTTTGAGGAAAACATGTCGAGGTTTGATAAAAAATTTCAATTTATTTTTAACACGACTTATGATTTAATTTTTGTTCTAGATTCTTTATTTTTAATATATTCAGGCATTTTTCTTCTAATGATTCCAACCCTGGTCTCATAGATCTAGATGATGGCAGAAGATCACCTGCTTTCCGTCCTAGATCAAGATCGCTCAGGTATGGATTGATCATTCAGAGCATGGTTTCAACCTTATCATGGTTTACAGTGGGGTTCTCTGCGTGGGTTACCTATACTGTGTAGTAATGTAAACCTTGTTTATTTCTCTTTTTGAGAACTTTTTAAACCATTGAGTGGCCTACCTGTTGTTTACCTTATTGTTAGGACAGATATAATGCATAATTACAATGAAATCCGAAACCCGACTACCCCACTCCCTTGCCCTTCTACTGCTAGGATTATGTTGCATGCCCCTCGCATTTATCTTGATAAATCAAATTCTAATTTATCAAGAAAACAGAAAACCTTTTTTTCTAGAGATGGAAGCGGGTGTAACGTGAATTTTAACTATCAAGAGTTATGCTTTAATATCCAATATTTTCCGTCATAGAACGAGAACATCATTTATTTAAAAAGATTAATTTAATGTAAAACGATTATTTGCAACCCCAGTGGTAATTGAAGTGGCGGTACAAGGGACTAAACATATAATTCCAAATGACTCTTTTTACAAAGTGTGATGTCCGATTCTAAACGGTGCCTTTAAAAGATTTGTTTGATCAAGAATGAATTAGATATCCATGTTCAACACTTTAAAAACTATTATTTTTCAACTGAGGTTTCTCTAAGTTTCCATATCATTGATCAAATAGAAGTTTAAAGAGTACTGTTGTGAATCAAGCATGTCCCTCATTTAAGGGAGTGTTCGCGAAAAATAAAAGGGGGTATATGCATACGGCGAAAATAAGCGCTTTTGATCGCTACTAATCTTACTTCTATCTGTTGCGTCTATAAGGAGAAAATTGTTAAAAACGACTCATACCGAAGAACGCAGCGTCCATACAAATTCGGAAAGATGCAACATTCAACTCGGATAGTAAACAAATCAATTTAATTCCAAACAAATCATTCAGATATTACAAACAGTAGTCATCGATTATTTTTCGACGCATTCGTATATAGTAGTGGGTTTTAGGAAAACTCAATATAGCTTGTGGGATAAAATAGAAGGAAAATATTATGTTAAAACAAGGTTTAAGAATAAAATGGTATAATAATACAGATAGAAAAATTAGTTCGGAATGAAATTTACAAGGAGAATATACATGGTAGTGGGAGGGATGAATTTAATAAATAAAAAATGGACTGGGATGAGTTTGTGTAAGGTTGGATGACAGAAAGGGTGTGTGCTTTGTTCAGGTTGATAAATATCCTGGTATCTAGGTCCCCACCAGCCAGTGTGGTCTGCAGCTGTATGTTTAATGGGGCAAACCTACAAGACAGTTTCTGGGGTTCAACTCTTTTTTTTTATTTCTTCCATTTTCACTTCTCTTCCTCTATCCCCGTTATTATTTATATTCAAACTCCAATAAGACGAACATACTTTAATAATAGCTTCGATGCTTTATTCAACTTCCCTTGCTTTATGTACAAAGATAAACTCAGTACATAGTTTAGTTCTGTACATAGATACGTAGACGTCTGTACAGAGTGTAGTACAGCTTTATCTTATTCTATAGTAATATATATATGTAGACTTCTACATAGAGAATGGAAACGGTAGAGAGATACATTTTATCAAACCCAAAGCGTATCTCTCCTTGCTGTATCCTGGATCTATGTTCTTCATTTTCGTCAACTTTACTCCGTGTTCATTGATCGTTAATTTTCAGTTCTCCGATCCGTACTCCTCTGATCGACAACGAGATCGTCCTGATGAACACGCTCTACAAGGAGAGGTTCCCCAAGGCCACCCAGCAGATGGAAGAGAGACTCAAGAACTTTATTACAGATCATGAAAGGTTTGTTTTACGTCATAATCAGGATTATTCTATTTAAAAATATAATCTTGTTAGAGAGGATAATTAGATCTACAATAAGTTAGTTTGCATTTTCATATTAGTTGTTAAATACGATATTTAAAAATTTTGTGTGTCCCTTAAACATGATCAAAGATATTACACTTAACTTTTCTACATTAGGTTTACTATTTGAATACCTTGTAATATTCTTATTAGTCTATATATCATGTCAAGTTTAAAATATTTTAGACAACATTTTTGAATTGTTTGGAATTCAAAATGGCTTTTGGGCCTTCTTCAAGATTCCAAATATCGTACAAGCTTTTATATATTTTATGATTTTACTTAATGAGAAACTCCAATCTTAAACCTTATTTCTCCAGGTTGTGTGAACCCAACGAGGATCAAGAGATAAACCATGATAGTGTTGCTATAGTTAGATTCGTCCATCATCAGGTATTAGAACAAGAACATCTAGGGTTTCTAGATCACTACTTTTTAGAATTATTAGCCTCACCTAAAACATTCATTTGTCTGGAGTTATTTCATGGAGGCAAATTTTTATCACTAAATCTTAATATCATATACTCATTAATTCCAATTTCAACATCTTAATTCTTAACATAGATTTTCGACGATTTATGAAAAAAAATTATAATTAAGATTTTGATTAAATCGGGCTTCTCTTATTGTTCCCAGATACTAGTAAATGTTGTCTAGGTTCTCTTTTGTTAACTGGATACTAGTAAATGTTGTCTAGGTTCTCTTTTTGTAACTGGATACTAGTAAATGTTGTCTAGGTTCTCTTGTTGTTCCCAGATACTAGTAAATGTTGTCTAGGTTCTCTTATTGTAACTGGATACTAGTAAATGTTGTCTAGGTTCTCTTTTTGTAACTGGATACTTGTAAATGTTGTCTAGGTTCTCTTATTGTTCCCAGATACTAGTAAATGTTGTCTAGGTTCTCTTATTGTTCCCAGATATTAGCAAATGTTGTCTAGGTTTTCTTTTTGTAACTGGATACTAGTAAATGTTGTCTAGGTTCTCTTTTTTACCAGGATACTAGTAAATGTTGTCTAGGTTCTCATTTTGTTCACATATTATAGTAAATGTTGTCTAGGTTCTCATTTTGTTCACATATGATAGTAAATGTTGTCTAGGTTCTCTAATTTTACCAGGATACTAGTAAATGTTGTCTAGGTTCTTTTATTGTACCCGGATACTAGTAAATAATGTCTAAGTTCTCTAATTGTACCTGGATACCAGTAAATGCTGTCTAGGTTCTCTTTTTGTATCCGGATGCTAGTAAATTCTAGGTTCTCTAATTGTATCCGAATACTAGCAAATATTGTCTAGGTTCTCTTTCTGTACCCGGATGCTAGTAAATGTCTAGGTTCTCTTATTGTATCCGGATACTAGCAAATGTTGTCTAGGTTCTCTTTTTGTACCCGGATGCTAGTAAATGTCAATGTTCTCTTATTGTATCCGGATACTAGCAAATATTGTCTAGGTTCTCTTTTTGTACCCGGATGCTAGTAAATGTTGTCTAGGTTCTACTTTATAATAGTAAATGTTGTCTAGGTCTTCTAATATACCCGTTTACTAGTTAATGTTGTCTAGGTTCTTTAATTGTTCCCGGATACTAATAAATGTTGTCTAGGTTCTAGAGATGGCCAGGGATTGTTTAACCAAGTCACAGGAGAGATTGGTAACAAGCAGGTGCAGATTTTTAATATTCAAACTGTTTCAGAATGGGGAAACGGTTTTTTAAAGAAAGTTTGTAATCCTTAAAAAATACCATTTGTTTCCAAATTCATGACTGCGGATATTGATCAAAACTAAGTTTAAATTTCTTTTTTGCGTTTCTATTTTTTCAGTTGACATTAGTGCATAAAAGTATGAAATCTTTGTGTAACGATCTCTTTCCCGGCTTTTCCATTCTCTATAGAAGGAAAGGAAATAATTCATCTGCAACATGTATCTCTGATGAAAAAAGTTAATATTTTTAAATTTCAGGTATTTTTACGAGTTGAGTGAGAACCTTGAGAAACTGTTGGTTCAAACAAGAGAAAAATCTCCCGAGGCGGCGGCTCTTCTCACTTGTCTGGTAAAGAAACTACTTCTTATTGTATCCCGTCCTGCTCGACTCCTGGAGTGCCTGGAGTTTGATCCGGAGGAATTCTATCAACTCCTGGAGGCAGCTGAAGGACAGGCGAGAGTTGTGCACGGAGTTCAAACACAGCTTCCTCAGGTAGATCTTAAACATCAAACAATTATGTCGGTTCTAAGTGACCCTCCATTAAAGAGTTACAAAACCGATTCACAATGGTGTCCTTATAAAGCTATGTCTGTGCAAAAATCGTCGATATTTCGTTGGGTTTTATCTGTAATTTAATCAATTTGAATGGCAGTTTCTTAATAAAGTCATTAGCGGGTTTATGCAGCAGTGTCAAAATTGACATAATTTATCACCCTTGATGATAGAAAAACGACGACATCTTACTAGATATAGGTTTAAAAGGTACAGTTAAGAATCGGGTCTGTAGATCACTTGAAATTAAATTTATATGAATAAAGATACACATTTCTAAAATAAGTTAATTTATGAATCTACATTTTAAACGCATAGTGAGTCCTGTGCGGTAATAAGATTGTCATTTAATTTATTCTTGGAGCCAGAAAAAATCATTGTTCAGTGCCTCACTCTGTGCATTTTTCATGTGACGCATTTACTGTTGTGCACTGTGCAGTTTACAGTTTTATGTCATGTTGTGTCATGTCACAGCTTTTATCGTCTATTCAAAATGCATTTATAGATTATTAAAAATGTATTTTATTTTCAGTATATAATAAACAAACTGGGATTAAACAGAGACCCCCTGGCAGAGTTACAACAAGACCTGGCAGCCCTAGATACATCCAGGTATTATTATTATTGTTACTAACAATTTACTCTTTAGTGATTAGAAAATCAGAGTTAGTGGCAAGAACTCAGTTTCTTCACTTTGCTAATATAGGAACCATGTGCAAGTCCACTTAAAATGTTTTTTTTTATAGAACAGGGTTTCTCAAAGATTTTGTAAAAAAAATTACTCCGTGCTTCAATTAAAAAAAAGTTATTTTTTTTAAAATCAGATTTTGTGTAATTTATGTATATTCCAAATACCAACATTTATGATGAGGAATAAATTTTTTTACCGACATTTGGGTGAGGTGTTATTATGTTTTTATGATAGTTTGTTAAGGATAGAATATATAACATCAGAGTTAAATTAATGACGTGTGGTGTAAATATTCCATTTGTATTCAAGAATATGTTATATGAATACAACCTTGTGAGAAGTCACTTCTTGAATACTAGAATATTATTATATAACCATAACTACCATGGAATACTTATTTATATTGCATAATACATTTAAAATCTTAAAACAAAGGATTTCGAACGTTATTCTAAATGCCCCTTCCACCCCCTCCCACAAGATGACCAACAAGGAGTCTTCAATAGTCATTTTGATATTTGTTTTCCCAGTGAGACTCTATTTTCAGATAACTACTTGAAAAATCTCCCTCCCCCCCCCCTTCCCCCCTTTAAATACTTTTTCCCCTAGAGGTTAGTTATGTTCGTGCGTAAGATAAGGGTTTTTCTTGCTAAATTGGGGGGGGGGAAAATTATTTAAAGCACGAACAAGGATGAAAAATTTGTCTTTTAATGTCCAATTTTTCATTTTTCCTTAGATTTTTAAAATTCTTAAATTATACATTTGTTTTAGTCGGACAATCGACAGACTCTCACACCCTTGTGAATCGTTAACGGCTTGCGTAAATTTAAGAGAACGTGAAACTGACTTCAACGAAGTGCATCCTGACTGTGTCGGACTATTTTTAGTCTTATGTTGACCACTCATTCATAATCCATCAAAAAAAGTGCAATAGACCTCATATACTTAAATATTAAAAAATGCATAGCCCAACATAAAAGTATAAAATAGGGGTTTAAACTAAGGCTCACTCGACATTTAACCAGAACCTCGAAATTTCCACGAGAGTCTAAAAAAATTTGTCGATTTCCATTCAAATGAATTTTCTTTTCCTCTTTTCAGGACACAGACGACTGATATGAATTTAGGGTTTCTTGTTCCATAGATTTAAATTTCTGAATATTTTATTCTAATTAGTTGAATTTATAATTTCTTGGTTCAGCTTTCTGTAGAGCTTCTTCTTTATCTCGTTTCTTTTCTCTTTATTGTCAAATCTTATTGATAAAGAATCCTATTTATATAATATTATATTTAAAATAGAGGGAAAAGGGAACAATGAAGATGGTGGAATGACGAAACTTGCTTTGAGATACAAAGCTAATAGTTAAAAAATAGGCAGTTTAATTTACGAAAACTTCTTATTTCGCAATTATGAAAGAATTTTCAACCCTGTTCTAAACTATGTGCTAAATATTGTAATTATTCAATGTTTAAAGTTTGAAAACTGAAGAGGGTTGGTTAATGAGTTCTCTGAGTAGGGATTTATCATGGGATTAATGATAGAAAACTTTTCATAGATAAAGGACATCAAATTTCCCTTCTTTAGTCCTTGTTGTCTCTGTAAAATTAGAAGAGAAAATTGTGGGAACAGGAATACAATTCTTCTCATTTTCCATCTTTTCGACAGGATAATCAATTCTATTTCTCGTCTTTAGAGAGGAGGGGGGGGGGTAGAAATGGGAATGGGTTCTAGAGTAAAGAAAGGAGTGGGGTTACGAAGATGCCATTTGTTAGGGTTAAAAGACTTTTTGACTAGTATAGCTTACGTGTGTATTTTTAGGGGGGAGGGGACTAAAAATAGGAAATGGTAATTAACATTAAGAATGGGATAGAGAAGGGATTGATTAATTGTTCGGGATTAAAGGTTTGTGGATAAATTCTTAGTTTTAGGAGAAGTAACAACATATGGTTGGAAGGGAAAATATAATGGTAATCCTTCCGGAAAAGCGAATTCAAAATATTTGTTTGATGGAAGAAAAGAGAGGGGGGGGGATTAACCCTCCTTTTAAGCATATTTGTTTAAGGGGGGGGCGGGGTAAACCCTCGTTTGAAGCATATTTGATTGTATTAGGGTTTATCAAGTAAAAGATTTATATTTATCAACATAAATATTTGTCACAAGACAAAAAATTTACAAATACAGAACTTTTATTCAAAAATAGAAAATACCTGTTGACAATATTCCACTATAAGCAGTAAAATATGGATTAATATTATTCTTGAAAAAAAAATAGTTTTGTTTTAACCGAAATTTACTATTATGCTTTTAGATTATTATATGAATTTAATCATTTTCCAGTGTTTGCTCAAGTCCTGAGAGGAACAGGGAGGGAAGCCTTGAACCAACACATTCTACTCCTAAAGGGTAAACAATCATTAAAATAGTCTAAATTAATAATAAAAGAACATTTTGATAAAGTTATATTTCCGCGCACAAACGTCTCTGAGAATTCTTTGATATTCTGTTCCAATTCTTGGTCCTTACTCCTACTTGTTTTCTAGGTCTGATAGTGAGAACACGTCTGGAGCAGGATCGGTAACCGGAGAAAACTTCCGGAGTAAACCTCCGTGTGAGGATGATTTTGAGGTTGCAAAACTGATCTCCAACGGAGCCTATGGAGCTGTGTATCTAGTCAAGCACAAGGAGTCCAGGCAGAGGTTTGCTCTCAAGAAGATCAACAAGCAGAACCTTATCCTTAGGAACCAGGTTAGGATACTACTTATTTCGAATTTAGAAATAGTTTGCGTTATTCATTAAAGGCAACCTGTTGTAAGCAATATTTATTTATGAAACAATAATCACAAAATAACCCAAGTCCAAAATGTTGTCTACTTTAAAAAATACTAGAGACATGTCTTATTCTGAACGAAATCATTGTTATCTCCGGGAATCGTGAAAGAAAACAAATGGCAGACCACACTGGTTGCTGCAAACTTTAGACGACTCTGTAGTATTCAATCGATTAAAATCATTCCGTTTTATTTGGAATAGGACTGTAGAGTGTAGGTCTGTGGATTATGTTCAAGAACTTGTTATATTTGTTATTTGCTTCCGGTTATGACATTATCTATTTATATAAAGTTGTAAACTCTGTATGTCCGTTTTTTGTATGTATGTATGTCCGATCATAACATGACCGAGTTGCCTCAAATTTTGATTAGGAAAATCTAAAGAACCACGGGAATGTTTTTAGCTTGGTTTTGTGATTTTAAGTTAGCTAAAATCGTAATTGCGATCAAGCGCGGGTAAACGGCGGGAGTAACTATGAGCTCTTCGCTCATATATTTTTGATTGTATGTTAGCTATAACTGGCCAAACGGCTGAACCGACTTGGCTGACATTTTTGTAACAGACTTAACAAGCTTGAAATTTTCTACTTTTGGAAAATCGATTTTTTTTCAAGTAATTTTTTTTTCAAAATTCGATATTCGGGCAGTTAAGCTAGTATATAATTTATTTAAAATAAAATAGATTGAGAGCAAAGCAAAAGTTCATGAACTTTTCACTTTTTTCTTAAAAAATAGAGAAAATATGAAAGTGAGCTCTGAGCAGAGTTTATTTCTTTTTTCCCAGAACGCGTTCTAAATTATTAATAACCTTCTCTGCCATAATTTGATTTTGCGGATTGTGCACTCTGTCACAAAAGAAACCTTAAAGGGATTGTAAAAAAGTCAATTTCAGATTCACAACGGTACCCTTAAAAGCTTTGTCTGATTAAGTATGAACTAGATATAAATGGTTAAAATTTTGAAAACTGAATATGTGGTTTCTCTACAAAAGTGACTTGCGCATTTATACTACAAGAAACATGTAGGAATTGTCAGAGTTAAACTTTTTTGAGCCTAGAAAACACTATCTTCTACAATTGTTATCAGATAAAGGTTTTGAGGGTATCGACTTGAATCTGGCATTGCCATCCGTGCTTGGAGTTTTTCATGAAATTACGCTGATAGACTCCTTTAAAGACGACATTGTCGAATATTTGGCTTGATGAATTAACAATTATTTGTTTGTATTCGGGAATCTCCTTGAAAAAATAAGAAGGAACTGAATATGCCTCATGTTCACGGATATATTCTGTATAAACAATAGATTAGATAGAATGCTCTTTATCAATAGATTCCAATCATGATTTGGGGGGAGGGGGGGGGGGAATAAAAGAAAAGCTCGAGACTTAGTTCCGTTGCTATACTTAATAAAAACTTGTAGTATTTTGAGAATATAACTATAAACCTCTATTTCATGGAATTAAAAAGACTGAAGGAAATTACTTTTTCTTGTATGGAAGAAAAAATGACAGATTCAACTTCAATTAAAATTTTGTTGCGAATTTCAACTTCAAGATCTTCAATAAATGAACGAGCTTTTTCTCTTTCTTAAAAAAATTAAGTATGTTCTTTATCTCATTTTAATATGGATCCATCCATATATATGTATACTGTAGTATCTGTTTGTTTGTTTGGATGTCCGGTCATTACTCATGAACTTCTTGACTGATTCGCCTCAAATTTTGATTGGTGAACTAGGAAGAACCACGGGAATGTAATTAGCTTGGTTTAAAATTTTAAACTAAAGGGGTCAACTTTAATAAGAAAGCTACAAGTTTGAAACTAAAGTTAAGACTAAGCTTTATCAGTTAAATATTAAATAATTTCAGGTGGAGCAGGTTTTCGCGGAGAGAGATATCATGTCCTTCTCCGACAATCCCTTCGTAGTGTCAATGTACTGCAGCTTCGAGTCCAGGAAGCACCTGTGTATGGTGATGGAGTATGTGGAGGGTGGAGATTGTGCAAACCTTCTCAAGAATATGGGACCGTTTCCTGCTGATATGGCGAGGTATGATTACAAACATTATTTAGGGTTTAATTACTATTAAACATGGGATTTAATTCATCAATAATAGTAGATGCAATTTAGCACCAATTATGGTAGGATCAGGATCAGAATTAGAAGAAAAAAGAAACAGAAACATATTCTTTAAAAGCCGAGATTCAGAACTAGAAATATTTCTTCCGATTTCTATTAAATAAATTTTTACTAACGCAGTCTGTTTTTGAATGATGCGTAAAGGGAGTGACCTCCAATGTATGGTAGTTGAACTGAGAATGTAGTATTGTGGAGAACGTTTTTAGGATTCATTTGAGACATAAAAAACGTTTTAATAATGTATGATTACTGAGTTTGAGCGCAAATTCAATGTTCAGCCTCATCTATTTTGACTTTTGAGAATCGATTTTTTTAAATTATTAAATAACGACGACGAAAAATGTAACAAATTTTACACTAAACTAACTAGATGTTAAGGAACATATTTCTCTAAAGAAATTTGTCAAAAAATCAATGTTAGAATCAATTATTTCTTTTTTATCATTATAATGAATTTCTTATTCTATACGAATTTGTTCGCAAATTTCTTTAAAAGTCGTCTTTTCAATAAAAATTCAGAAAAATTACAGAAAATGTTTCTGAGCAATGAGACATAACAGAAAAGAAACTAATGAACTGAATAAAAGTACTTATTTTCGATGATAAGAGTTAATTTTTATTTTCTCAACCTGTAACTAAACAGCTAATTAGTTTACCGTAGATTTTTTGTTACTTTTTTTCGTTGTTATTTATTAAAACGATTTATATGTCTCAAATGAATGCTAAAAAGTTAATGTTTTGAAACTAATATTGTAAATTTGAAATATAAAAGTATTTGTTGATTCTTCCCTGTTGGGAAAGTTTAGATTAATTTTTAATGGCTTTTATGAATTTTATATAATTTACTTTTTTTTCAGGTTTTACTTCGCAGAAACAGTTCTAGCTGTTGAGTACTTACACTCATTTGGAATAGTGCACAGGGATCTGAAACCTGATAATCTTCTCATCACCGCACTTGGGCATATTAAACTCACAGACTTTGGTCTTTCAAAGATGGGACTCATGTCCCTCGCAACCAACCTCTACGAGGGGTATATTGACAAGGAAACTAAGCAGTTCTCCGACAAACAGGTTTTTGGAACTCCGGAGTATATAGCGCCAGAGGTTATTCTCCGACAAGGATACGGTAAGACCGTTGACTGGTGGAGTATGGGAATTATTCTCTACGAATTTCTGATCGGATGTGTTCCGTTCTTCGGAGATACTCCGGAGGAACTTTTCGGACACACTGTTAACGATGATATTGAGTGGCCGGGAGATGATGATTGGCCGGTTCAACCTGAAGCCAAGGAGATCATCTCCTTCCTTCTGCAGCAGAATCCTTTAGATAGACTTGGTCTTGGCGGAGCATATGAGGTGAAGGAGCATGTTTACTTCCAGGGGATAGACTGGAATTCGTTACTCAGAATGAAAGCTGATTTCATCCCTCAGCTGGAGGATGATGAGGATACATCCTACTTTGATTCAAGGAGTGACAGGTATTTTTTACATCAATTAATGAATTTCAAGAAATTTTATTTTTTGTCTAATTTAATCACTTTTTCTTTTAGATGTTTCATTTGGATGTGAAATAAATATAATTTAGCCCGCATTAAAGTTTTTGAATTTTGAAATAATCAAAATTAAAAATAACAGAAAATTATTAAATTTTTGTTCAGGTACAACCATTCAACCCTGGATACAGACGGAGAAGTTACAAGATCTTCTGCTGATGATTCCCTGGAGGATGCCCCGTTATTCCGATCCTTCTCCTCCTGCTCTCCACGCTATAGAAAAGTTCATGGAAAGGATTCGACTGCTCAATTCCGACACAGTATATCCAGGTGTGAGAGTTCAGATAACTCGGACAATCTGTCCATCAGTAGTCAGTCTCCTAACAGTGTTGGTTCTTCTCCTAGTTTTGGTCCATCAGGTCCCTCCAAGCTATCCATGTCTCCTGAGCTGAGACGACCCATGGAGATAGAGAACCTGAAGAGAGCGGAGAACACTAAGTCCTGTCCGGAGCTTGAAGCTATGCTTGCTAACGCTGGACTCAAGATACCAACTACTGTTGGCAAGATTGAACCCGAGAAGAGTAAATCTGAAGTTGAAGCACAGCAAACGTCACGAGCACTTGCTAACTTTAAACTGAAATCTCAGGAGGAGCTGGGCAAGAGTAGTTTGTCTACTGTGAGCTATACTCGTTCCGTCTCCGCAACCGAATCCTCGCAGACGGATAGCGAGGAGTGTAGTCCACAGTTGCATCGGAGAAGGAAACATTTGCAGGGCCGTGAACCTTTACCCAAGTTCTCTATCTCGTTAGAAGAAGATGATAAGCATCATGATCCGTTAACTCTACGTGGTTTAAAAGATGTAAGTTTATCTGGTCCCACCTCTCTACCCTGTCTGATAACTCCTACACCTAGAGTATCCGTGGAACCTGAAATACCCAGTCCGCTCGTCAAGGGTGAGAAGAGTAAATCCATTGTTAAGAGTAGCAGTATCAGCGGTCTTAGTCTCATTATTCCAACTGATCTGATCCACCAGGACGGAGCAACTGGAGGAGTTAGTCCTAGTATTATTCAGAGCGTTCAGTCTCCAGGTGGTTCCAGTACGGCAAGTAGCAGGGACGCGTCCCCATGTCGAGATATTTCTCCACTTATCAATAGTCTCAAACCCCCCATCATCATAAGACGTGGTCCTCGTGGTTTTGGATTTACGATACGCGCAATCCGGGTATACTTTGGAGACACAGACTTCTATACAGTCCATCATCTTGTTATGGAGGTTGATAAGGGGTCTCCGGCTTTCGACGCAGGACTGAGACCAGGAGATCTTGTCACTCATATAAACGGAGAAGCTGTTCAAGGTCTCTACCATACTCAGGTTCTTCAGCTTCTTATGTCAGGAGGAGAAGCAGTTACTCTGAGAGCCACTGCTCTGGAAACCACGTCTATTAAAACCGGAGGACGGAGAAGGGATCCTGCTTCTATAAAAATGGCGCGCCGAAATGTCGCCAAGCATCGACAGAAGAAAAGAGACGTGGATAAACGTCGTAAAACGTCCTTATTCCGTAAACTCTCCAGCAAGAGAGCAAGTGCGGAGATGCAACAGATTGCTAATGCTGGAATGTTGTCTGCTAGTAGATCATTACAGTCTCTTCGGGAACCAGTTATTCCCATTCCTGGTGTTAAATCTCCACCAGCTGGGAGACTTCATTCCCCCACCCCACTACCAGATTCCCCCCTTTCCTCCCCCTCAGAGTCCTGTGATACATCCAGTGCCTGTTCTCTTTCAGGCGGTCTAAACTCCTCCAGCTCAACTAGACCTTCCTCTCTACACGGACTCAAGCATAAACTTCATATAAAAACCAAGAATCTGCATTCTCCTAGACGGAAATCTGTTGGACACATCCCCCTGTCTCCTTTGGCTAGAACACCGTCCCCGTCTCCTCTGCCGGTCTCTCCGACAAGGTCACCTAGTCCTCTTGCTCTACCCTTGGGTCATCAACCTGGATCGTCCAACGCAACTCAGTCCTTCTCTCCAGGCAGTAATCTGAGTATTACTCCCAGTAAAAAGTCTTTCTCTCGACCCAAGTCCACTGAGCCGAGCACTGCAGGTTCTCCTCTTTTGAGACGAGCTCTATCTCCGGATAGGTTGCATCCTAGAAGTGCGGAAGGAAAGAAACCTACAACAATATCCCCTCTGTGTAGTAAAGCTATTGGAGGAACGAAACATTCCTACAGTTCATCATCTACAAATACTTCTCCTCTACCTTCCAGAGCTCTTCATTCCTCTCCAATCAGTTCTCATGAGCAAACCACCGGAGATTCTCCCACTCTATCCCATCTTGGGCACCACAGGAAGCACTCGTGTAAATCCCTGAGTCAGCCCACTATACCAGAGGAAGGTCCTGAACACGAGGACTATTCTCCAACAGCATTCCCAACCAGCACCAGTTCCACAGCTCAGAGTATTACAAATAAAATTTTTGCCTCGTTCACCAGTAAATCTACAGACAAGAATACGACCAATCCACCAAAGGAGGAGAAAAAAGTTGATCTGAGAGCTACTAAAAGCTTAAACACGGAAGTGATGAAAACCAAGGACATGAAGGAAGTGCAAGGTGTAGGAGTGTCCGGATCTGGGTCTAATACTAAGCTCAAGAAATCCTCGTCATTTAAAGAGGACATCGCGACAGCAGACGGTAAGACTTCGGAGAAAAGCACGGTTGTAAATGCAACCGTCAAATCCCCGAAACTTTCCCGAGCTGAGTCTATGACAGAGAGAACTGTTCAGAAGATCACGAAGGTTATTCGTGGCTCCTCAAGATCAGAATCAAGGTCCAAGAAGACCAGGGAAACTAGTCTCAGTCCTAAAGGCGTAAAATCAGATCATGAAAAACCTGGGACCAAAAAAAGTGAGGCTGTAAAATCAGATTTGAAAAAGACGACTGATAAAGATAAGAAGTCAGCAAACGAAAAAAGAGAAATGTTTAAAAGTCATTACAGCAAAGATTAAGATTTCTTTTGGTTTAAGTATTTAAGATGTTATATGTATTATAAATTGTTGCTTTTTAGTCTATATCGACCACATTCAGAGGTTGGACATCCTTTTTAGACCGGTTTCAAATACTTTTACGTCACAGTTATTCTTGAGTTTTTATCAACAGCTAAATTTTACAAAAATTAGATTATTTATTTGAAAAACGAATAATAACTTAAATATCGAATAACAATCTCATCGGTCCCTAAACGATATCCAGCGCTTAACATTTTTATTATTTGAAGAAACCAACCCAGCATCATTCATTTCCAACCCATCTTATCGAATATTCACCCTGAAAACAGTTATATTAATTTCTATTTTATTATTCTTCCTTGGAACCAGTTAAACTTAGATATACTTTTCCTTGGAACAAGCTAAAATTGGGTATATTTATCCTTGGAACCAGTTAAACCTTAGTATATTTTTCCTTGAAACAAGTTGGAATTGGTTATATTTTACCTTGGAACAAGTTAAACTGGTTTTACTTTTCCTTGAAACAAGTTAAAACTGGTTATATTTTTCCATTAAACCTACGTATACTTTTCCTTGGAACCAGTTAAACCTAAGTATATTTTTTCTTGGAATAAGTTAAAACTAAGTATATTTTCCTTGGAATAAGTTAAACCTAAGTATATTTTTCCTTGGAACAAGTTTAAACTAGATATATTTTTCCTTGGAACAAATTAAAACTTGTAATATTTTATCTTGGAACAAGTTAAAACTGGTTTTACTTTTCCTTGAAACAAGTTAAAACTGGTTATATTTTTCCATGGAACCATATAAACCTAAGTATATTTACCATGAAACCAGTTAAACCTAAGTATATTTTCCATGGAACAAGTTAAAACTAAGTATATTTTTCCATGGAACCAGTTAAACCTAAGTATATTTTTCCTTGGAATAGGTTAAACCTAAGTAAATTTTTCTTCTCTTGATTCTGCAAATTTGTAGATATAGGGTTGAGAGCTTATTTGTGTCCCCGCTAGTATCCATAGATTTCAGTTTCCTTGCCAGAATTTTGTTATCTGAGGTCTCAATATTTTTGTAGAAGCTTGCTCTAGTACCAGCTCTCTTCCGAACCTAGATTAAGGGTTCCTTCTCACTCGGAGCTGAGGAGGACAGGGTTAACCCAAATTCTCCTCTGCTCTGATTAACAAGGATGGTATCAAGAGCTCTGAGATTAAACCCTGTTATCTAAATATGTAATAACATTCAGGATAACATTCTGGGGGATTTTCCCCTAGTTATCCGTAGTATTTTCAGTACATAGTTAACACATTTAGTACGGACACTTCGATTTCATGCAAGATACTATTGTGCCATACTTGAAAAATTATCAAAAAAAAGACCTTTTCATTATAAATACTACTTGTTAGATCAGCTGATATTTTTGTTCACTGTTAAATGGATCTTCGCTGTTTTGTTGGAATCCTGCGTCTAAGAAAAACATTTTCTCAATACATCTTTCCCCAAATAAGAATTAATGTAAAACTTAGAAAGTTTTTTTCTGTGCTATGTAGAGCTAAATGGAATTCCGTGTTTTTATTTTTCCTTTCTGTAACAAAAACAACGGTTCGGCATCAAATTAAAAAGTACAATTCTTTAACATTCCTAAATTGAGGCATAATCTAGCGAACCGGCCTAAATGTTTAGTTGCTTGTTCAAAACCTAACTTTTGGAATATACTTTTCGCGTTATTAAAAGAACCGATTTTATTGTTTGGTTAAGAAACCCGCTGACAGAAAAGAAACAGTTTTTGGTAAATGTATAACTCGGTCCAAATCTATTCATGTGTTCATACGAATATTATTCAATTTGTCCTTTTAGCTGAGCTTGTGATGAAAGACAAAAACTATCTAAACCGAAACCGTGTGTTGATTCTTAAATTTCTAAAACCTCCAGTTCGATAAACCTTGTTTGGTGACCCCATATTTTTCCTCCCTGAAATCTCGAACTTAAACATAGTTTCGGTATCTTTCAACGTTTTAAGTTTCTATCTCCCTAAATGAGTCCTATTTGTATATTTAAGTTTCTATCTCCCTAAATGAGTCCTATTTGTATAGATGTTCTCTTTAACACTAGTGATCTTCATGTTAAAGTTTACAATATATTCTGATTAAAAATTCATCTTAATTATGTGTTAACTGTCCAACCCATCCCATTTGCTTTATAGCTTATTCGTTTTGCTCATATTATTTATTAATTATTTATATTAAAATAATTGCATTTGGAAAATGAGGAATCTTAAAAATGAAAGAAAAAATTTAAGTAAAAATATACAAATTTAAATCAAACTACAGTTTTTTCAATATACTTTCAATCCAAATTTTGTTTTATTTTGAATTTTTAGATGTACACTGTAAACATTATTTTTATATTGAACATCTGTACAAAATTGATCATTGATGTAATACGCCTTACAATCTGTGTGCAAACATGTACAGTTTTAATAATCAATTTGTACAGATTTATCCAGTTTAATATAACAGTGTCGTAATTAATATTTTGTTGCAGTAGGTTCAGAACTATGTAAACCTTCTCCGATAAATGTTAGTTGTTTATGATTCATGATTCTGATATTCATTAAATCGTACATGGAACTTGCATTTTCATTCAAAGAAATATTTTTTATTCTAAGGATAGAAATAATTTTTTCATTCATATGATAGAGGATATTTTTTCATTCATAGGATAGAGAATATTTTTTCATTCATAGGATAGAGAATATTTTTTTTTTATTTTTAGGATAGAGAATATTTTTTTATTCTTTGGATACAGAACATTTTTTCAATTATAGGATATAGAATACTGTCATTCATAGGATAGAGAATATTTTTTTATTCGTGAATATTCAAAGAATGAGACTTTGAGACGACTGTACAGAATTTATTTCTACACACCGTTTTCGTTCACTGCAGCTTGAAACTTGATTCATTCGGTGCCAAATCTTTTAGCAGAGTATTTAAAGACTAGTTTTTGTGCCAAATAGTCGAATGAATCAATGTTATGCATATTCAATAGATTTTGGGTCGTCATAAAGTCTCATCATTTGTGGGTAATCTTGTAATTAATAATTAATTAATTAATTAATAACTAAATAAGGTTGAAATCACCGACCAATCTTTTCCTAAATTTACAAATTTAAGGTCGCTTAGTTTTTTATTTTGTAGGATATTATTAAGACTTAAGGATATTAGTATTAGTTAGAAAACGTCTCTAGTTACAATGACATTGCGTTATAAAAACGCTAGTGGTCATTTTCTCGCGGGCGTCCCCTAAATTCTGTATTCTTTTTTTTAGTATCTAACCCTGATAATTTCTCAGAATGGACTAAATCAATCAGATCAAGTGAAACGTAATAGGTGATACGTGATACGTGATCGATACGTAATTGATAGGTGATACATGATACGTTAATTATTTAACAAATAAATACTCTAAATTATTTCAAAGAGGTGTACCCCCCCCCCCCTGGATTTTTACACCGAAGGCTAGATTGACCTGGAACAAATCATCCTATGAACACCGACAGCCTTCTTTGGGTATACTTTTATTTTTAACTCGAAAAATAAACATAGAAACTACTTGCAGTCTCCTGCAAGAAAAATTAGCATGATTTAAGAAGTATTTTAGTAGGGTTAGTGGAGTAAACTTTTAGCAATATGAACAGATATTTTGAATGTCGGCTTCCACAGAGGTTTAAAATTTTGATATGTTTTTTTCCATGTCGGAAAACATGCAAATCGTCGCATCTTTCACATATTTTTCTTTATTTCTGAAATCCCAAATAAAAAAAATCTGATTGCCCACCCCCTAAAAATCCCTTAAATCCTCAGAACCTGAAATATACAGTCCTTAAAGGGATTCTAGGTGGAATTAAAACCCTACATTGAGCGGAATGTGCGATTAACAACGGTACAGTTCAATTCCTAATTTTTATTTCTCTATTCTCTAATGAAGTACTCTAAAGTTAATACCAAGAAATCTTCTAATTAACTCTGGATGAAGAAGGATCAGGATTCAGGTTCATATCGCTGTTAGACGGAATTTAAACAATTAATGGTTTTATCAAAAGTTTTTTTTTCCTGCTAAAAAATTCAAAGATTATTTAAATGCATTTTTAATCGCCAGTCAATTTCTCAGATTTTTCGATTTTATTTTATATTAGAGAAAACTTAAAAATTGTTCTATTCAATGTATTTTTAACAGATCCCTTTCTCGTAATTTAGAAAAGAAAAAAAAAACCTTAAAACAGATGATACACGGTTAATTAAAGTAAAAGAATAATAAAAGTATAAACATTCAGGTTGCAAAGAAATAGGGATAAGAAAATTTGAGCTTTGGATAAGACTCAAATTCTTTCGTCGCTGAAAAATTGTAAGGTCTAAATACTCTTTGATTAAACTGTTTCTGGTTAAAACTTACCATTTGCTCTGACGCGCAGGTCTGCTCCGTTCTACAGAAGGAGATTGCTGAACCAGCTGCACCAGAGCTCACATACTCCTCTGTAATGAAGTGCGGCAAACTGAAGAGCAGGGATCCTGGACACCATCGGAGGAATTGGAAATAAAAAAATTAAGAATCTTTTAAAGGGACCGTTCACTTATTTGGGTAATTTCAGGGTAAACTAAACAGTCTATTCGCTCTTGATTGGTAATAGTCTTACTTTTCAAAGACAACTGTGGCCGGAGAAAAAGCCGATTTTTCGTTCAGAATTCGAGCGCAAAGGGACGGTCCCTCTCTATAGACACTAATTGATGTTTTTTTCAGTATGTTGTGAATCAAAATAAATCTCGAATATAAAATTAAACTTTAGTATCTGATCGTTAATTGTAAATGTCATTATTTTTTAATTTTTGTTGTTTTTTAACTTTCTATTTCTAAAATGACACTATTTTATCGCATTCAAAATTGTGTATTGCCTGTGTAAAAAGCTGAATTGAACGCGGCATGACAAATGAAAAGTTGTGCACATACGCGAACAAAATCTACAAAATCTACGAACCAAAATACGAGTAATGATTAATTGATTGTCGTAGAGACGTCGTCTTTGTATACATATTTTACATGTTTTAATACGAAAAACGTAAATTTCTTGCTAACTCAAATATCAAAAGTTTTCATATTTTAGTTCATAATAACGAACACATAATGACATTAAAATATAATAAATTTAAATGTTATTGGGCTGCTGTGTCAAATAGTGTCTATAGAGAGGGACCGTCCCTTTCCGCTCAAATTCTGAACGAAAAATCGGCTTTTTCTCCGGCCACAGTTGTATTTGAAAAGTAAGACAATTACCAATCAAGAGCGAATAGGCAGTTCAGTTTACCCTGAAATTACCCAAATAAGTGAACGGTCCCTTTAAGCGACAAAAAAGGTATAAACAGATTTTGTAAAGATCATGGAACTTAAAACATTTTCGCACAATTTTAGTCAGTTATCATCAATCGTAGAAAAAATGACATTCCATAAAAATCTTAGACGTTTTACAATGGAATTGAGTCTTTGTCACAAACTCATATTTCCTAATCCCTATATCTTCACAATCTTATAGTGTAAAGCTTTGATATTTCAAACTTAGAATATTCAAGTAAAAGAATTCATAATTTTAGAATACCTAAGGTTTACGACCTTGGGTTGCAAAGATATAGCTATTCGAAAATCAGAGTTTGTGATAAAGACTCAATTCCTTTCAAAGTTGTTATTCTCAACATTTTCCAATGCCAAGTTTTAATTCCTGAAGAGAATATTTCACTTTAATTTCGCGACCACTGCACTATTGCTGAAATATTTTACATTAGGCTCTTTAAAGAATTGTTTTAAACTATGCTTTTGGAAACCCAGCTTTGCCTAGAGTTTTCCAAAAAAAAGGAATCTACACTCAGATTAGATTCTTTAAACCAAGCTAAGAACATTCCCGTGCAGCTTTACCGAAAGTTCCAATAAACATTTTATTCAATTCAGTCGTGGAGTCCCTGAGTTATGATCGGACATACATACAGAGATTACTACTTTTTATAAATAGATATATAAATGAATTAATTTTGAATATCTGCCCAAACCCAATTTTAAGTTCAAAAATATTCCATTTCCCTCTCTTTTGATATATTTCACTTTGAACATCAGATTTTAAAATTTGATATATTTGTACATTATTTAAACTATATGTGATACTTTAATGGTAAAAAGGATTTATAACTAAGCCATGCATCACAAACTGAGCAACATAAACAAATGAGATATATAATGGTAGACTAGACTAGACTAGTAATTCAGCTTCTCACCAAACCGTCTCCTTCCAAAAAATCGTTTATGAGGAGTTTTTAATCTTCCAAACAAACGAATACTTTCCGAACCCTGAAGCGTGTCCTTCTCCACAGATACATCTTCCAGCTCAAGTTCTGTACTCTCGGATACTAGGCTAGTAGGTTCAGTACTACCTGGAGTACTTGAGATATCAGTTGTAAAATATTCATCTTCAAGATCTTGAACAAAAATGTCGTTTAGAATATATTGCGTTGTTGGATCCGAAAGGGGGAGGATGGTTGTTGATGCTTCGGTAGTTGTAGGGGTTTCAGTTGTTGTGGTTGTTGTTGTTGTTGTTGTTGTGGTAGTAGTAGTAGTAGTAGTAGTTGTGGTTTCAGTGGTAGTGGTGGTAGTAGTTGTTGTAGTAGTTGTGGTTGTTGTAGTGGTAGTTGTTGTAGTAGTGGTAGTTGTAGTTGTTGTAGTAGTGGTTGTTGTTGTTGTTGTTGTAGTGGTAGTTGTAGGGGTTGTTTTTGAGGTAGTAATAGTAGTTGTAGTTGTTGTAGTTGTAGATATAGGTTCTTCAGGACTAAAGAATGGTAGAGCTGTTGTTAAAGTTTCTGCTATGCTTAGGAAGGTTGGGATATCATCCATCAAGGATGAAAATGTTGTTGATCTTTTTTCTGTTAACCCATTCTGCTCCAGGTCTTCATCAAAGAAACTTGGTTCCGAAGTCGGAACGGAGCTTCTCCTCTGAACATCGGATCTTGGTAGTTCTTCAGTTCGCGGAGTATTTCTCACCCTTTGTCTCGTCCTCCTAGTACCAGTAGATGGGAAGCTACGTGCAGACTCTGAGATATCTTCTGGTGCCTCCTCCTCCAATCCGTTCTCCTGAACAGACTCTATAAACGTGTTTATATTGAAGGCAGGATTGCCAATAGTTGCCAGCTGCTGGACGATGTTGAGTAAGTTTTGTTTATCTGCTCTGAACGTATCTATCTGTGTGTTAAGCTGAGCAATATCTGTATTCTTGAGATCAATCGTTCGTCCCGCATCTCCTAGTAGCACTTGAAGGTCGGAAATAACCGTGGACGCCTTGCCTAGTTTCTTGCTCAGTTCGTTCAGCATATTCTCCTTACCACTAATCCTCGTGTTCAACTCCTGGACCTCGTTCTCCAGGTTCCTGGTCTTGTGATTGTTCTGCTGGATGATCTCTTTTAGAGAGGTGATCGCTCCTTCTAGAGTGATGATCTTTTGATCTCTTTCTCCTAAAATCTGAATAACTTCTGCATTCTTTTTGTTCAAGTCTGCGATGATATTGTTGTTGGAAACAATTTCTTGTTCGTTTTCCTCATTGCTCTGTCTCAGTGCTTTGATTTGTTCATCCTTGATAGCAGTAACGTTCTTCAGAGCAAGTACAGTTGATTCTAGTTGAAGAATCTCTTTCTGTTTCTCAGCAGCATAATCAGCATTCAGTCGGGTTCGGTTATTCAGCTCCTCAATATGTTTCTCTCGGTCTTTGATTAGAAAACCTCTCTCTCTAGTTTCCTTCTGAAGTTCTCTAAGTTTCCGATCCTTCTCAATTACTTCTCTAGTTCTTTGATCCAAATCCTTCTCAAGATCATCAATCTTTTGGGCATCTACGGCAGAGTTAGCTCTGTGTTGTTCAATTGTTGTTTTAAGCGATGCTATTGCTCTCTCCTTTTCCAGTACTAGAGTTTCAACCTCATCAATACTACTCTCAATCAGTTGGATCTTCTGCACATTATCCAGGGTTAGTTTATCCTGTTCAGCTGTCAGAGTTTCAAGTTCCTCTATTCTCCGGGTCTGGTTTTCTATTGTATTGAGGTGGGAGAGAAGAATCTTCTTTTGATCCACCACAATATTTTCAAACTCTTCTAATTCTTTTATCTCTGTTGCCTGGATGGTTAGTCGGTTATTTTTTTCTCCGATACTCACCTCTAAGCTCTTTACATTACGTTCTAGGTCTGTTATAGTTTGTTCTTGGTCGAATAGTCTCTTTGTGGTATCCGCTAGTCTCCTAGTCTGCTCCCTCAGTGTAGTTTCAAGCTCCCTGATCTCGGCATTCTTGGAGTCCAAGGAGTTCTCAATTTCCGACGTTTTGGATTGGATCGTTCTTGACTGTGTTTTCAGTTCTATCTGGAGTTCATTAATCTTGTTGTTTGCATCCCTGAGAGATTTCTGTTGCTCCGCACTGTTCAACAATCTCTGGGACTGTTCCCGAAGATTTTCCTCAAGTTGCTTGATCTTCTTGTTCGCATCCCTGAGATCTTTTTGTTGCTCCGCACTGTTCAACAATCTCTGGGACTGTTCTCGAAGATTTTCCTCGAGTTGATTGATCTTCTTGTTTGAATCTCTGAGTTCCTTCTCTAGTTGTGCACTGGACGCCAGTTTTTGAGATTGTTCCCGAATATTTTGTTCCAATGTTTTTACTTCTTCTCTCTTTTTTGATATTTCATTTTCAAGAACTTTAACTCCAGCCAGGTTCTCCAGGTCTATGATTTGAGTGGAAGGTGGATTTGAACTTGTCCCAGAGCTACGAACAGATTCTTCAACTGGTTCTATTCTGTTTGATGCCAGAGAAGGATTCTTTCTGTTTAGATTTCTTCTCCCTGTAGTCGGTGGAGGGGTCGGTATAAAACTAAGGTCTGAGTTCTCTGCTTTAACCCTTGATCTCTTGGGAGGAGGAGTTGGAGAAAACTCAACTCTTGGTCTCTTTCTTAATCTCATCTTCCTTGATCTTCCGCTAGACTTGATCTGCTTTTCCTCAGGCTTGTTGTCTTCCACCACTGCTCCTCGGGCAGGAAAGTTAGCAAAGCTTGACTTATCTCCTTCTTGATTGTTGGATTCTAATCTTGTCTGACTCTGGAGTAAACTTGAGTCTATTGTTGGACGAAATGTTGTGATTGATGCTGGAGAACTAACAGGTTGAGGTATTCTAGTAACCTGTTGTTGGCTTCCACTTGGAGTAGGAGAGGTCTCAATGGTCTGAACCTGCAAGGAAACATGATTATCACTAGTTTCAGCTTGTTCTAAAGCTAATTTCAAAGATTCTCCATCAAAAAGTTGATTCCATAATTGATGAATCGGTCCTGATGTTTCCTCATCAATGTTACTTACCCCCGAGGATGTTCTTGTAGAAGAGATCTCTTGTTTCCTTCCTCTGGAGATTGGAGCTCGCTGTCTTGGATCTGCATTAGGGGGAGGTCGAGCATTCGCCGGTCTTCTAGCTTGAGATTCAACCTCAACATTCTTCTCCTCTTCAGGAATCAAGTTGTTTGTGAAGGTGTTGTCCTGGAAGGGTTTAGAAGGGAAGGTGTTGGAAGGGAAGATATTGTCTTGGAAGGTGTTGGAAGGAAAAGTATTATCCTGGAAGGGTGAAGCATTGTTTCTCTGAGTTGAAGAGAAGGATTGAAGTGGTTTGGTTCGCAAAACATCTTCAAAATCAAACCCTTGAAACCCAAGGGCATTGATATCAATAGTTTGGGCAGATGTAGAGGGCGGAGTTGGGTTTCCAACAGGACGGATTCTAATATCTGGTTCCTCTGTCACCGTGAACGGTTGGAAGGATGATGAAGATTGCTGGGAAGGAAATCTTGATTGCTGACTGCCAGGAAATGAGGGAAATATCTGATTTTGCTGCTGTTGCGGTTGTTGGGGCAACTGCTGCTGCTGCTGAGGTGTAAGTAACTGCTGCTGCTGCTGAGGTGTAAGTAACTGCTGCTGCTGTTGTTGAAAATTTTGCAGATTTGTTTGAAAAGGAAACTGTTGAGGGGTTGCTTGTCCTTGAGCTGAGAAAATGGGCTGGTTTTGAACCTGATTTTGTTGAAACTGCTGAAGAAAGTTTTGATTCTGAAGGTTAGATTGGGGTTGGAATCCTTGGAAGTTCTGTTGGCTAAAAAGAGCCTGAGCAAGTTGTTCTCCAAGCTTTGGATTCCCAGAGGTCGTTGGTGAACCCGGAGAATTTGAACTGGCTGGAGGTTGAGTGAACTGTTGCCCTGGAGTTTGGAACTGTGGAGAACTTGGAACCTGCCTATTTAAGAATCCAGGAGAAGTAAATCTTTGGTTCACAACTGGAGAATTCTGGAATTGTTGAGTATTAAAGAACTGGTTTTGTTGTTGTTCTTGTTGTTGTTCAAAGTTAAACTGCTGGCTTCCAAACTGTCTCGGGTTTCTTTTTAGCTCTGACAGTTGACTAGCTTCTGAGAGCAGCTCTCCAATCTCATTTACAAACAGGTCGATATCCGTAAAGTTCAGGTTGGATAGGAAATGATCCGCTGGGACTAGATATATCTCGGTAGTTGTTAATCCTTCGGAACCATCAGCATTGGTCTCTGTAGAAACTTCAGGTTCATCAGAACTAACAATTCTTTCATCCTTAGATTCATTCAAGTTCTCATATTTTTCACTTTCAAACTGTATTGTAGTCTCTTCTGGGTACAGGCCGTACTCTACGGAAGGATATGTGCTGTCAAATCCGTCCTGCTCCAGGTACCCATTATCCACTGAGAGAAAAGTGGTGTCGGGATATTGATAACTTTGAGTTGTTTCCTCGGAGAGAATTCCTAAGCTTGACATCAAACACAGCACCACAACAAACTGAAAGTATAGAGTTGAAAAAATCGTTTAATCTTAGATTTAAAAAAAAATAATAACAAAGAGTTTTGGCGTAAAGGAATTTAGTCTTTGCCACAAACTCTTACTTTATAGTCCGGATATCTTTGCTTCTCAATCTTGTATATTCTAGATATTTCAAACTATGAATTCTGTTATATCAAATAATCAAAGTTTGAAATATAAAGAGAAATATAAAAGACTCTCGACCTTGCCCTTAAAAGTTTCATCTTATAATTGATAATGGAGAAATCTTTGGTTTTGGCTAAATTTCAACATTTGAGATAAATGTTTAAAAGTGACTGTCGTGGTTCAAATATAACATATTTAAATATCCAAATAAAATCGTATATGGATTGTTAACCTTTTTTAAACTACACATAGTAGATAAAACACAGAACATTAGCATATTTTCGAGTATAAGCGCTTAAGGTTTTCGAGAAATTTTTCGCGAAAATAAGCAGTTATGCAAAAAAAATTTGTTTTGGTGAACTCCCATGTTTAAAATTCACAAATAAAGGTATTATGTGCAGTTTGAAATAGATGGACAATCCTTTTAATGAAATGTTGGCGTAGTTCTAAGTATCTCATAAAGGAATCGAGTTTTTGTCACAAACTTAGATTTTAAAAACCCTATTTCTTTGGAACCCAATGTCGTAAACCTTTAATATTTCAAACTATGACTTCTGTTAGATCAAATAATATAAGTTTGCATAACTGCTTATTTTCGCGAAAAATTTCTCGAAAACCTTAAGCGCTTATACTCGAAAATATGCTAATGTTCTGTGTTTTATCTACTATGTGTAGTTTAAAAAAGGTTAACAATCCATATACGATTTTATTTGGATATTTAAATATTGAAACACAAGAATTGAGTATTTACCACAAATTTTGATTTTCTAATGCAAGCCAATGTCGTAGACCTTAGACATTTCAAACATGAATTAGATCAAATAACCCAAGTTTGAAATATCAAAGGTTTACACTTTCAGGTTGCAAAGATATAGAGATTAGCAAACTTAAGTTTGTGGGAAAGACTCAATTCCTTTGCGGAGAATTGTCCAATATTAATTTTATAAAGTCGAACCTTGATCCTGACCATCCTTCAGTCCTCTCACATTCCGACTAAACCAAGACACTCTTCTCCGATACCCGGAATATCTGCGCGTGTGCTCCGACGGTTCTGCGCACCTGTCTCACGCAAACCATAGCTACTTCAGGAGCTTGAAGATGGTTTGTACGCATCTCAATATACACCTTTAAATACAATTAATATAACAGTAGTCTGGTAAACGAACCATTTAATTCACACATTATTATAAAAATCCTGCAACTTTATTAAACAATCCAACCATTCATTCCCATTTTTTTTAGTTCGCATATTATTATTCCTGAGAATGATATCCATATCTCCTAACTGTTTTATTAAATCTTGGCAAAGTCTATTATATTTATTTTGGTATTCAATTTATCAGATTTTTGAGGTTAATATAAGTGTCAATCTTAACTCTAAAAAAGTTAAAGATTCCTTTAGTGCTCAAAGAAATTGAATCTTTGTCACAAACACTGTTTTCCCAATCTTTATATCTTTGCAACCCAATGTCGTAGATATTTCAAACTAAGAATTCTGTTAGATAAAAAAATATAAGTTTTAAATAACTAAGATTTAAACCATCAGGTTGCAAATATAGAGTAACTGTACAATTTGAGTGTGTAGCAAAGACTCCACTATTTTATAATATTTAAAATATTAAATTTATCTGGAATATACAAAGGTTAAAGAGTAATGAAACATAAAAATTATAAAATCTGAAGTTATCATTTTCAGATTAATTCTGACTTCCTCCCCCTCTACATACTTACTAATTCGGTAGAATCGTGTGAAGGGGAAAAGAATAGTTTTTTGATTGTTGACATTTCCGTATAATTTGCTTGGCAGTCAAACTCTCATATTTGAATCTTTAAATGAAAGGTGAAATAGGATTAAACAAGACTTAAAGTTTTATCTGATGTTTTCGTCAAGAACCCAAAATGCTGTGGGGAAGTTTTAACTTAAACCTCAGACGGTTATTTTCCCCATTCGACGGTTTAACCACAGACCCTAAATCCCTGTATCTAATGGTGGATTTTACAGAATATCCTTAAATTTTACAAATCAATAGTTTAAACTGTCGATATCTAGTCAGTTCACTGAAGCTAAGCGGATCCAAAATAAAAGTTTCAGCTTCATTACTCGGTAAACTTAGAAAAATGTTGAACCAGTAAAGTTCAGATTAGTTAAGCAAGTAAAGTTCAGATTAAGCAAGTAAAGTTCAGATTAGTTGAGCAAGTAAAGTTCAGATTAGTTGAGCAAGTAAAGTTCAGATTAATTAAGCAAGTAAAGTTCAGATTAGTTGAGCCGGTATAGTTCAGATTAATTGAGCCAGTAAAGTTCAGAGTAGTTGAGCAAGTAAAGTTCAGATTAGTTGAGCAAGTAAAGTTCAGATTAATTGAGCCAGTAAAGTTCAGAGTAGTTGAGCAAGTAAAGTTCAGATTAGTTGAGCAAGTAAAGTTCAGATTAGTTGAGCAAGTAAAGTTCAGATTAGTTGAGCAAGTAAAATTCAGATTAGTTGAGCCAGTAAAACTGATCTTAATTCTTCATTTCCCCTTTATGCTTGCACAAACTACAATTTTTGTATCAGCAACATTTTAGAACGTGAATTTGAAAATTTCGGCTCCATAAAAATACTTTTATTTTTCAATTCATCTTCATAAACTTAATAACCATGAAATTTTGATAAAACTGAATATAATAATGTAGAATTAATGAAGAAGTGTAGATACATATTTAAAGTAATTGATCATTTTGAAAAATATCTTTGCATTAATAGCTACAGCAGCTGTAAACTACATCTACAGGGTGTCTCAATATATAAATCGCTAATAAAATAGATAGGTCAGATTGAAAGTTGCTACCAGAGTTAAATTGATCGCTGATTAAAATCGATTAAAAACTGGGATTTAAAACTAATAAAAGAAGGGTTTAGTTCGAGTCGAGAGACAAATCTAAGGGTAAAGTTCGGGTCGAGAGACGGATCCATGGGCAAGGTTCGGGTTGGGAGACGGATCCTAGGCTAAGGTTCGGGTTAAAATACGTATCCAAGGGTAAGGTTCTGGATGGGATACGTAACCAACGGTAAGGTTCGGGTTGGGAGACAAATGCCAGGGTAAGGTTCGGGTTGGGAGCCATATAAAATGGTAAGGTTCGGGAAGGGAAACAGATATAAGTATTGAGTTTGGGTTGGGAGACGAAATTAAGAGACCAATATAGTTTCGGGGAAAATTCAAGGGGTTAATTCAAGCTCGGAGATAGACTTATTAATTCAATCCTAGCTGGGCTTGAAGACAGACGATATTCATAGTTTGTTTTTTTTGTTTTCCAATAGTTGATAAGATTTAGGAACACTCCTTATTACCTTATTAAAGATTAATCTCAAGGAAGAGCAGGACGGACAGGACGGATGCGTCTCCGTGTGTACCGTGAGAACATGCATGGGAACATTACATATACCTGATACCCAGATGTGGTAAATTTGAAACAAGAGTCCTGGATTTATTTATTCAATCAAACCACAAGTTGGAGAGGGAGCATACACACGTCATTTATAGAACCTAGAGAAATAAAGGATTAAATTAAAGATTAATTAAGATTTTAAACAACTTAATTAAGCCAACAATAAGAATTTTGCTGAACCATTTATTATTTGGAAAATTATCCTGAATAATCTGTAATCCCAATATCTTTAAAGGGACCGTTCACTTATTTGTTTAATTTGAGGGTAAACTAAATAGCATATTAGCCATTCATTATTATTAGTCTTTCTTTTCAATGACAACTTTGGCCTGAAAAAATAGCCAATTTATCGTTATATTAAAGGTATAATATCTTTGCAGTTTGCATAGACAGTATTTAAACGTTTTTTTCAGTAACAAGAGCCCAATAAAATCTAAAATCACCATATTCAATGACATCATCATGTGTCAGCCATTATTCAACAAAATATTAAAAAGTTTTGATTTTAGAATTAGCAAGACATAACATTTTCCGTGTCCAAACATGATTTAACACGTTTATAGAAAGACTAACTTCTGTCTCCGTCAAACCGGTTCCTAAATTCCAACTCTTTAACAAATCATAGGGATTCCCCTGGGAAAGTAAGGAAAATCATAAAATGTATCAAACCGTCAAATGTTTGAAATAAGTTATATTTTGAAAATAGACAATTTTTGAATAATTTTGGAAAAAAATAAAGATATTTACAATTGACTATTAGATAATAAAATTTAATTTAGAATCTCTTAAATAAAAATCTACACAAATTTTAAGACCCCAAAAAGGAAACCCGGGAGTTTCGTTCAACGATACTCTTTTAAATTTCGGGCTCTGTACTCACTACTAAATGAAACCAATGAGCATTATAGTAAAGTATGATTATACTATGCTAAAGTTTTCCTTTTCAATTTTTAACCTATTCATAAACTACTCCCACTGAATAATCTGAAGTCAACCTTTATTGTGTAAAATATTGATTTTGATCTTGATATCCAGTGTGACCACTTTTGAATTTGAGAGGAATCAAAGGAACTGAGTTTTTTGCTACAAAGTCTGATATCTCTGCAACCCGATTTGATAGATATTAGATATTTCAAACTAGGAATTCTGTCAGATCAAATAAAAAGAAGTTAGTCAAGAGCATCTATATATTATTGTAACCATGTTTTTATACAGAGTGTCCCATGAAACATGACAGTAGCAAGACGACTTTTAACTTTTAATTTATTTGTGACATTCAGTTGTGAATCCATACTTTCATATTATGCTCTTGTAACAACAATCACAACATTATCCTAGTTCTGGCATTTCCGAAATGTGGTCTGCCTTCATTGTTCAGATTTAAATTTTATTAAATAAAACCGAAACTTTCCAAATCTTAACAAAATTCTTTAAATCTCCGGTAATATTGAAAGCACAAAAAAGGCAGACCACATTTGGAAATGCCAAGGCTAGGGGTTTTTTTGCGATTATTAACTTTAAAATTTTACGAGCAAATGCAGCGATTTGATTTTAAAATTCGTCTTGCTAGTGTACTGTCATGTTTCGTGGGTCACCCTGTATCTAAACATTTTCTCTACTTCCTGACACCTGGTTCAATAAGCCTGGGAGTTTTAATTCCCTTTACAGATATTTATGTTTTCAGGAACAGTTTAACTCACTTTACAGATATTTATGTTTTCAGGAACAGTTTAATTGACTTTACGATATTTATGTTTTCAGGAACCGTTTAATTCACTTTACAGATATTTATGTTTTTAGGAACAGTTTAACTCACTTTACAGATATTTATGTTTTCAGGAACAGTTTAACTCACTTTACAGCTTTATGTTTTAATTCACTTTACAGATATATGTTTAAATTCACTTTACATATATTTATGATATTTATTGAGGAACGACTATATATAATCATGTTTATCGGACACATTTAGAATGTTGAAAATTAACGGTTCATTTTAGTATAATATCGTACCTTCTTACCGATTATTAGCTAAATTTTCTCATTGAAATGCGTCAGAAAGTATAACACTATTCGTATAATCGGGATTTTGATTTTATCCTTTCCTGAACATATCATTTATCCTTCCCTGAACATCTCATTTATCCTTCCCTGAACATCTGATTTATCCTTTCCTGAACATCTCATTTATCCTTCCCTGAACCATTTATCCTTCCCTGAACCATTTATCCTTCCCTGAACATCTCATTTATCCTTTCCTGAACATCTCATTTTTCCTTCCCTGAACATCTCATTTATCATTTCCTGAACATCTCATTTATCCTTTCCTGAACATCTCATTTATCCTTTCCTGAACATCTCATTTTTCCTTCCCTGAACATCTCATTTATCCTTTCCTGAACATCTCATTTATTCTTCCCTGAACATCTCATTTATCTACTTTATTAATTAACTCAATTTTTAAACCAAGCTAAGAACATTCATGGGTTCTACCGAGGTCCCCAATCAGGTCCCAAACCAGGTGTTCATGAGTTATGATCGAAAATATAAACAAAGAGAGGGAAGAAGGGATCTTAAAGCTAATATTATGCACAGTACTGAACTATTCATAAGCAGGAAGAAATCTATACAGATAATGTCTTCTCATTGTAAACAAAATTTGAATTCTATATAACCAATCATATGCAGAAATCAATATATCCAGTCAACGAGACATCACTGCAACCCAATTCTCATTGAGAGTTCGATCAGGTCCAACAGTTTTTGGTCAAAATTCGAACTGAACGTTAAGAATTCTTCTATTGTCGCTAAGAGTGTTTAATTTTGATAATTCTCATATGATATCCAGCAGCAGAGAGAAACCACAAATGGACATAATCAGTTTTTAAAATCATAAATATTGATGTCTAATTCATGCTTAATCAGACAAATCGTTGCGAATTGGACATTACCATCTTAGTATCGATGGTCACTTGAAATTACGTATACAGTCCCTTTAAACTTCTCTCTTTGTACAATCTGTTTGCCGTGTTTTAACTGTATTTTATGATCTTAAGTTTGAATTCAACAAAATGATTTTATCCTGGTAGAATTCAAGGTTAAAGATCTGTGAAACCGCATTCTATAATTCCATAAATCTCTTGGTGTTTGTACCATCTTGATCAGTTTTGCAAAAGATCGATAAAGGGAGAACAAAGAAAAGACGGGGTTGGAGTCGAAAGAAGTGTTTTCCCAGAAATTGCTCAGTCACAGAATGAATAAGGTTTAAAATAAGATATTTGGCATTATATTGTATACTTAAGGATAATAAGAAAAGGTTAAAAAAACAACAAGAAAAAACATATTGCATAATTTAGACAGGTAAGGAAGAGTTATCTAAGCTTTTAAACATAGAAAAATGAAAATCTATTTAATAATATTCAACAGATGATGAGACTTTGTTGTCAATCAAGAACTTTAGAGATATCCTACGTTAAATCTAAAATTACAAATGCCATTGAAAAAGTTGTAACCATCGTATCTTAAGTCTTAGTCTCTTTCATATAAATTCACAAGTTCTAAAAGAATATCTGAGGAAAACTAAGATAAAATATAGTTTTCCTGAGATACCTCAATAATTTGATGGTTTTTGGTATAGTGTGCGCCATATAGAAGGCTCTAAATCTCACATTTATTTTGAGACTGTTGAGTAAAAACGCATTTTTAAATGGCAACAAACAATTCAAGATTTTTTTAGGCGAAAAATTGGATTTTTTTTTTTAAACTTGGAAAAAGGATAATTTATGAAGATGTTGAGATGTATTACCAGCTCAAATGAAACCTTTATATATCTAACTGAAAACAGATTTTTTTACATTCACCAATAATCTTTAATGTATAAGCTAAAACAAAATTGTCGTCAGTTTGGCTAATCAAAACTTTATGATCGCCACAGGCTACTTTGACTGAAATTTGCGATTTTTTTTCTTGCAAATATCTGATAGAAGACAGTAAAAAAGGAGTAGCAGAGCCCTTTTTTCAATTTTTGGTTTTAAAGTACTCTTTATAAAGGACTTTTCATAAAAGGTCAGATAAATTTTCACATTTTCCTCCAAAACCCTGGGAGCAACTCCAAAATCCTGGCAGCACTCCATAACCCTGGTAGCAACTCCAAAACCCTGAGAGCGGCCACCCCTCCCTCGTTGAACCCCTTTATTTGTCATATTTGTTCCTCTAATGTTTTTTGTTGCAAGGGTTGTATACGTTGTTCAGCTAAGGTATACTTCTTAAAATATACGACGGTGCTTTGATCTAAACTACAGGGGACTCATAAAACTGTGGGCAGGAAGACGACATGTAAGCAATTTTTTTAATATTTGATTTTACCAGTAATAGCTTTAAAATTAACTTATTAAGTGAATAAGCTTCTGTATACACTTTACATAATTGCTCTGTTTTTTAATTGGACTATTTCAATCACGCTAATTTAGGTCCCAGATTATGATGTCAATGCCTTTAGTTTTTTAAAGTGTGATGGATGTATTTTATTTAAAGAGAGGCATTGAAAAAGTATAAACATTCCTTTAATGAATAGAATATACAGTCAACGTAAACTCCATATTTCTCACATTTAACACATTTACGATAAATATATATTTTACAGTTATATGCATTCAGACCATATACTTGGTATAAACTTCGCAATAAATATAAATATTAATTGTTTAATTATTTCTTTGTTCTGAAGTATTAGAGCTGATAGAGATGTTGGTTTCATTTTCAATGCAGCTGCTGTTAAAAACTATAAATTAAAGGGACTGTAGTGATCTCTTATCTTGATCAGAATAACATGTAGTAATAATATTTCTTGATCAAGAACAATCTTTTACCTTATTGAGCCGAAAACTTTTTGTATTTCTGACTGAAAATAATGACGCCTCCGCCTCCTGTTCTCCAACCGCCACCGCCGCTACTCTTCGCCATTTATGTGCTCCATTGATGCACATTGCTCAACGTTTGTATCTAATCATTATTATGCTGAACCAGGAGAGCTCGTGTGAAAACAGCCTGAGCTATCTTATAGCTCCCCGGCCACAATATATATATATATATATATATATATATATATATAATTGTTTAGTCATTTTTATTAATATGAATGTTTTAAACTTGTGGCCTAAGAAATAAATGATTTGATTTGATTTGATTATTTCAAGTGACCCTCCAAGCAAAGATAGCAATGTCCGATTCAAGATGGTAACCTGAAAAGCTTAGTCTGATCATCACGCATGAATTAGATATCTATATTTATATTTTGAAAACTGATTATTTACAATTGCGGCTACTCTGCACTAGTTTGTGGCGGATGAAAACATGTGGGAACTATTACAAGTAAACGTTTTAAACCTAGATAAACCCGACAATATCTTCCACATTATTAATCAGATAAAGGTTTCAAGGGTATTGTAGTGAATCTAGAATTGTCATTTTTGCATGAAGGGTCCCTTTAATACATTTATGATTTATCATTTTAAAATTATATATTTATACAACACACGGCACCAATTATATCAATAGGCGTAAATTTAGACATTAAATATATTTCAGTGCTTGGAAAGGATTAATAATAATCATTATTATAGTCAAGAAGAATATATAAAGAAATATAAAGTAGAGAAGACTGATGAGAGAGGAGGTGGCCAATGAAGATACAAGGTGTTAAAGGAAGAAGAGATAAGGTGGTCAATGACAAAGGAAAGATGAAGATGATATTATGAGGAGGAGAGGGAAGATGAAGATGATACTAGGAGGAGGAGAGGGAAGATGAAGATGATACTAGGAGGAGGAGAGGGAAGATGAAGATGATACTAGGAGGAGGAGAGGGAAGATGAAGATGATACTAGGAGGAGGAGAGGGAAGATGAAGATGATACTAGGAGGAGGAGAGGGAAGATGAAGATGATACTAGGAGGAGGAGAGGGAAGATGAAGATGATACTAGGAGGAGGAGAGGGAAGATGAAGATGATACTAGGAGGAGNGAAGGAAGTTGGTTGGGAAGATAGGAGAAGTAACAGGAAAGGAAAAGGACAGGGAGAGAAAGAGAAGGAAGAGGATAGAGAAGAAGGCAGAGGAACTGAGGATAAGGAATAGGGTAGGAGAGGAGAAAGTTAGGGGAAGGAAGATGATAGGAGGAGAAGAAAGAGGATAGGAAGAGTGAAGGAGGATGAAGGAGGAGGGAAAGAGGAGAAGGAATAGGAACAGAAAATTAAAGGAGAGAGGTTGAGGGAGAAGGAAGGAGGAAGTAGTAGATAAAACAATAGAAGAATAACATGCAAAAATGGAAGGGGGGGGTGGTGTGTTCTGGCAATAGAGAAGTTATACCAACAAATAACAAATTTCATAAAATATAAAAGAATTATTATTTTATAAAAGACTTAAATGAAGACCTAAAAATCTTTCAACACTGCGTTGAGAAGATTACATCTTTAAAGTTTCTCTGTTTTTAACCTTGAAATGGTGTTAGACTCAAATGTTAAATTAAATATTATACTGCTATTAATAAAAAAAATTATGCAATTATTCATAAAAATACTTGTCAGCTGCACTTTTTGTAAAATCACTGTACAATGTACGGAGAAATATCTATCTATCAGATAAGAATTTTGCAAGAGACATCTAGCGGCCAACATATAGTCTCCCAACGTACGTGCACTTCACGATTTTTACCCTTTTTATAAAATAAACTCTAGCAGACATAATAATATTATAGCTTTTGAAATTAGGTATTACAATGCTAATTCATAACAAAGACGATATCGAATTCGTTACTGAATTCCCATGTTTTTTGGGACACCCTGTACATTCCTCCTACAAACTTCCTGTCTTATTTTTTTATAAAATATGATATTTATTAATTACATCTCAAATGATTCTTTATAATTCTAAATGTTACAAAAGCTTGGAGTTTCTCAGGACGGATTCTAATTTCTCAGGACGGATGGAGTGAGTTCTCGTAAACCCTTGAATCCTCTGATACCAACCTTCCTCCCAGCAACCTTCATACATAGTTTATACATCTTTATATAATACTTAATATATGCATAGCTTATTCAGAGTAAGAAACTTTTAAATAAAACGGAGAACAACTACTTAGATATAAATTGAAACTTTTGAATCTAAGAATTTAGCTTAATAGTTATGTAAATATTAAAATCCGCTGTAATTCCAGATCGTAAAATCTCATTTGTTGTATTTGGAGATTTCTCTTTGGTCCGATTTTGAACTTTGGCCAGTTCCTGACACAGAATATACTAGGCAACCTGTACAATGTACTGCCATTTTACAACCTGTACAATGTACTGCCATTTTACAACCTTTAAAATGTACTACCATTATACAACCTATACAATGTACTGCCATTTATACAACTGTACAATGTACTGCCATTTTACAACCTGTACAATGCACTGCCATTTTACAACCTGTACAATGCACTGCCATTTTACAACCTGTACAATGTACTGCCATTTTACAACCTGTACAATGTACTGCCATTTTACAACCTGTACAATGTACTGCCATTTTTACAACCTGTACAATGCACTGCCATTTTACAACCTGTTCAATGTACTGCCATTACCCTCTTCCAATACAGAATTATTGCTGAGAGTTTTTTAATTTGTAATATTATAACTTTTGTTGCTCTGTGAAAAAAAGTAAGTATGGATATGAATAATGATTAAATCCAACCTGACAGGCTAAGAGAAGGCATCTATCTAACTCCCAACCCTGAGAAATACAACCAATAATTGTTGCATTAAACGTGTCCCCGGCTCCTTGAAACAAATAAATAAAATTAGATTAATCATTTATTGAATTGATTTAACATATTCCGTAGTGTGTCCGGGTACTTAAAGGGACATACCGGCTATGTAAGGTAGTTGAACTGAGTATGCAGTGTTGTGGACGAATTCTTAAGGATTCATTTGAGATATATAAAACTTTTTAAAGATCTGTAAATCCTAGAGGGGAGAGCGCAAAGTTGACGTTCAAAATCATACTTTTGGGTGGATGCGTTTTCAGAATTGTTTTTTAAATTATTAAATAACGACGAAAAAAAAGTAAATAAAATTCTACTGTAAACTAATTAGTTGTTTAGGAACAGGTTGAGAAAATAAAAATTAATCTTATCATCGAAAATAAGTAATCTTCTTCAATTATTAGTTTCTATAATCTTTCCGGAATTTTTATTGAAAAGACGACATTTTAAGAATTTGTAGAAATCTGCGAACAGATTCAATATAATGATGAAAACAAAATAATTTATTCTATTTCTGACATTGATTTATTGACAAATTTCTTTTGAGAAATATGTTCCTAAACATCTAATTAGTTTACTGTATAATTTTTACTTTATTTTTCGTCGTTATTTTAAAATTTAAACAAAAAACCGATCCTGAAAACGTACCCACCAAATTTTATGAATTTGAACGTCGTGTATGCACTCAAACTCAGTAATTATACATCGTGGAAACGTTTTATACGTTCCGTACAAGACTGACCTTTGAAAGTGGAGTACACGGCCTGTACAGTTTACAAGTAGTAATTAGGATTAGCGTACACCATAACTATATATACTATATAACCTCGGTGGGTTATAATCTCTATTTTAAAATGCACAGATGTTTGAATTCACAAAGCATAAAAAAATAGGATAAAGTAATTCAAAAACCTTAAAATCGCCTTTAGATATAGCGTGAATTATACCTATTGTGTCCACTATTCCATCTGGGGGTGGAAAGGCCGGACTGGAGAATATCTTGGGTTCGGATAACTCATCAACTCTAACCAACTCTATGCTCAGATATTTCTATGAAAAAGTCTCTGGAAAAATGTTAAAACAAAGTAAAGTAGAGTATCTCGATGTTCCCTTGCCAAAATACAGGTAAATACGGGTAAATACGGGTAAATACAGGTAAATACAGGTAAATACGGGTAAATACAGGTAAATACAGGTAAATACAGGTAAATACAGGTAAATACAGGTAAATACAGGTAAATACAGGTAAATACAGGTGCTTTATAGTTCTAAATTATACACTTGAAGGGCTACAAAAAAGTATGAGTGAGCAAGTAAGATAAAACCAAAGGCCAAGGCGTTGCGACACTTCAATATCCTCACAGTCATAAATATTGGTGCATGAACTTTCTATGCAGTCTGGATCTATGTATTTTAGGTATTCTTATATTGGATATCTTTTTAAAATATGAATTAATTCAAAATTTAGCAAATTCTCATTTTAGAGAATGTTTGTATACCATTTACCTAAATACTTTTCCATATACAGTCCTGTACTTAGATAACATATTAAAAAAGATTATAAGACGACATTCAAAAAGTTTTTGTTAAAACCTAGAACTCTGAGCAGAGTTTGTTCCTGGTTGCAGATGCAGCTCCGTCCTCTCCCCAGGCAACCACTACTTTACCTCCTACCTTGATCTATACCACGAGAAGGAGATCATTACCTCAAACCTTAGACTAGGTGTAGGATTTGGCTGCTTTATTTCGAAACAGACAGATTACATTTTGGAAATCCCAGGATTAGGAAATTCAAATACGAATGGGGTTCGAATCGAGGGCTATTCGTCACAAAACTCTCTTGTTTATTCAGACAGCAAATAATCTAAATATTGGTCTATAAGGATTATGTCTCGATGCATAACTTAAATTTTTATTTGAGTTTCTATGATCTTCTCCTGATTATAAAAATATCTTACTGCCTCCTGCTTATTCTTACACCCATGAAACGAAGCCACATCCTAAACAAAAAACAATATTAGCAATTAATCTGTAAATAAGAAAAAAATCTCTCTGATACAGGACAAAAAACTACAGGTAACAGAGACCTAACTTAGCTTAGCCTAAAATCTAACTTATGTTTCCATGGATAAGTTTGGTCTTCTACCAGTATTGCCAGGCGCATAAAGCAGATTCAAACACATAAAGACGAAACAAAATATCGTCTTCCAAATGATTTTCTTTTTATTTACCTTTGAGATTAGAACTAGGTCAGGGAACTGAATAAATTCCTCGAAACCTCTCCCAACCTTCTCAACCTCTACAGAGAATCTAACTTGATCCTGGTTGGTTAGGAACTCTAGGATCTGGAGAAGGTTCTCCCTGTTTCTCCCCTCTAGGTGAACCCACAAATATTTGGTTAAATCAATTTTCTTAAAATCCTCCAGGGTCAACTCCGGTAAACCTGAAAAAATGTTAAAATATTCCGGTTTTCATTAGAGCTTGTTTCTAGGTTTGTATTAGAGCCTGAATCTAGGTTTGTATTAGAGCCTGTATCTAGGTTTGTATTAGAGCCTGTATCTAGGTTTGTATTAGAGCCTGTATCTAGGTTAGTATTAGAACTTGTTTCTATGTTTGTATTAGAGCCTGTATTTAGGTTTGTATTAGTGTAGAACCTGTTTCTAGGTTTGCATTAGAGCCATTATCTAGGTTTGTAATAGAGTCTGTATCTATGTTTGTATTAGAGTTTGTATCTAGGCTTGTATTAGTGTAGAACCTGTATTTAGGTTTGTAAATTATAGCCAGTATCTATAGGTTTGTAATAGAGCCTGTATCTAGGATTGCATGAGAGTCTGTATCTAGTCTACGCGTGTATTAGAGCCTGTATCTAGGATGGCATGAGAGTCTGTATCTACCCGTGTATTAGAGCCTGTATCTAACCTAGGTTTGTATGAACTATTGTCCTGGATCCATTGAACTGGTTAAGCAGGATAACTGAGTTTGGACAGATGAAACCTAAATAATTAAATATTCTATTATTGACCTGAATATTTTTGATTGATAAGAATACTAATCAATCTAGCCTGTGGGGACCTGTTATAATAATAATTAAAATCATTTCAAATTCTGTCATCGAGCTTAGAGACCATAGAGACCCCTGGTGTGGAGTATACTTCTTGTCTTGTATGTATTTTAAGAACCATAGAGACCCCTGGAGTGGAGTATACTTCTTAGAGACCATAGAGACCANTGAATAACTAAATGGCTAAATCTGATAAGGCCAGGAAATGTATTTACGAAAACTGAAATATACTTTAAATTATTTTAAATTCAAAGATAACCGAATTGAAAGGCTCCAGATTGAAAGAGGAATCAAAGTAAATGTTCAATGAAACTCGAATAGCAAAAGCTCTAAGTTCTCTCTATGAGTTTAAATCTTAATGGTTTGAATAGAGGACAATGACCTGGATATTTAGGACATGCTTCTATATCTATACCCATCTCATTCATATTCTGGAGTATATACTCCGTCTCAGGATTCGGTTTCTCAGGGTTGTCTGTTAAACTGGCCAGGGTTCCGAAGAAAGTTGGTTTGAATCCTAGCTCTGCAAGAACGGAGCAGCTATTGCTTGCATTTCCTCCACGAATCTAAATAAACAGAAACTACTGAATGCATCTAAAAATACGATTTGCAAAAAGAATCGAAAAGTATAATAATTGCACGTACAGAGTTACCCACACATGATGAGACTTTAGAGACTTTACGGAATTTATACTCTCTGTTTCATTATTTTTAAGATTCCCTGCAACAGATAACTTGTTTATTTCTTTGCCAAATCAATAAATAAGTCATTAAAAGACTATATATATAAATTTAAAACTGAAGACTTATTTTATCCTTGGGATCGGTTTTGAAAGTTTTAGGTCGTCTTTACATTCTCATCCTTAAATGGTAGCTCTGTATCTTGCCTAAACATCAAAAAGATAATTATGCAATAGTATATGATGAAATTTATGAAGATGTAATTTTCGGCTGAAAATGATAAAATCGTGTATGATGAAATGTATGAAAATGTAATTGTCGGCTGAAAATGGATAAAACGCATTTGATGAAATGTATGAAAATGTAATTGTCGGCTGAAAATGGAAAAACGTTTATTATGAAATGTATGAAAATGTAATTGTCGTCTGAAAATGGATAAAACGTATTTGATGAAATGTATGAAAATGTAATTGTCGACTGAAAATGTTTAAATCGTATATGATGAAATGCATGAAAATGTAATTGACGGCTGAAAATGTTTAAATCGTATATGATGAAATGTATGAAAATGTAATTGTCGGCTGAAAATGGATAAAACGTATTTGATGAAATGTATGAAAATGTAATTGTCGGCTGAAAATGGATAAATGATGAAATGTATGAAAATGTAATTGTCGGCTGAAAATGGATAAAACATATTTGATGAAATGTATGGAAATGTAATTGTATGCTAAGACTGTTTTGAATGTAAATAATGAAATGCCTGAAAAGAAAATTATGCTAAACACAGAGCTGCTAAACAGGGGGGGCATGGGGGTTCAGCTCCCCCCCCTGGATCTATAAAATCTAGGATTTCCAGGGGTTTTCAAGCCCCCAACGGGTGCTAAGCCCATGCCCCACATGGAAAAAATAGATATCCACGATTGAGGGCAGTTTTAAGCCAGTCGAAATTAAAACTTTCAACTTTCGACTTTCAAAAATTTCGATTTCTTAAAACAAATCTGCGAAATCATAGATTGTAAATTTTTTATAATGTACAAAGAAAAGCAAGTTACATGTAAATTCTTTTTTCTTGATATTTCAAGCAATGACTATTTGATCTAACAGAATTCATACAAATATCTAAGATCTACGACATCGGGTTGCAAAGATATACTTCAAGACTAGAGTTTGTGGCAAAACCTGATTTTCTTTATGCAAGAACGAGGGGTGCAAAGCGCCTGAAATCCTGGTAGATTTCAATATATGTACTATGTATGATGGAGAAATTATGAAGTTAATACAGGTTTCCATTTCTAGTTACTGACGGTGATTTAAAAATTAATAATACTCCCCCCCCCCCCCCCCCCCCATCACGCACATCTTTTACATTCATAGGCTAGTTGGCTTACGTTTTACAGGAAAAGATTAAATAACAAAGAAAAAATTAAATTAATTTAGAAGTTTTTTCGAACTAACCTTGTACTGATCCAAACTCCTTTGATCGGTATCTTCTACAGGGAAATTTCTTCATCATAAAACAAAAATCTTCATTTAAAAAAAGTTGATTAAAATGTAGGATGGAATTTCAGGCTAAAACCTTAGTATTTACCCTGACGATTTGTACTACAATGAACTGTCAGAGCAGAGTTCAGAAGAAATAAAATCAGAAACCATGCAGAGGCCGTTCCTTCATAACTAACGTATGGACAATGTCCGTCCCAATAACGTACTTTGGGGAGCGATAATTGGCCGGTAGATGTCTGCTGGTAGATTTATATATATATCTGAGAGAGGACGCAGATCGGAGACATCATCTGGTCGAACAATGTAGTGTTGGGGTGAAGCGCACTGCGGAGGAGAGGGATTTCTGAAGGATTTCGTGATTTTTCAATAAATCAACCTTAAACCCATAAAGGCTGGGGTCTGCCCAAGCCCCGCCCCCCTTAGAAAAAGGTTTTAGAGAATAGGTTGAAATGCATGTTCATAGCCCAATTTTTCAAGACACCCCCCAACCCAGCCTGTTTAGGGTTAAGAGTGACTAGTCCGTTTAGATTTTTTCTCCCTATATATCTCTCCAGACAGAATCCTGTTATAAAACGAAACCATTCTCGGACTTTCTAATCTTGCTTTGATTTTGAATTAACAGAGAACAGAGAACATAGAACAGAGAACAGAGAACAGAGAACAGAGAACAGACAACAGACAACAGAGAGCAGAGAACAGAGAACAGAGAACGGAGAACAGAGAACAGAGAACAGAGAACAGAGAACAGAGAACGGAGAACAGAGAACAGAGAACAGAGAACAGAGAACAGAGAACAGAAAAAACGAACAGAGAACAGAGAACAGAGAACAGAGAACATAGAACAGAGAATAGAGAACAGAAAACAAAAACAAACAAAAAAACAATTAAAAAAAATGAAAAACCTGACTACTGTAACGATATCTAGACACACCAAGCCACAACACAAAATCCTTTTTTCATCTTCCATCTTTTCTGTAAATAAGAGAGTAAACAGGAGTTTAGTAAGAAACAGACAAAGTAGATGTGAACTAGAGGTAAATAATGATGAAAGGGTTGAGTGAAAACAGGAAACAGGAGTTTAGTAAGAAACAGACAAAGTAGATGTGAACTAGAGGTAAATAATGATGAAAGGGTTGAGTGAAAACAGGAAACAGGAGCGAAGAGAAGGAAAAATTTCTGCATTAACAAAATCCAATGCATGAAAATTTAATTATATCAAAACCTTGAAACTGGACTTTTTATTAACTCTTCATTATTAAAATGTACAACTAATTATCCTAATCTGGTGCAAAGGTTTAAAATGGTACAACCAGGCGTTAACAGATGATTCCGGTTAACAATTCAGGGGCGTACACAGGGCGTATGTGGGCTGACCCCTCTCTAGATAAGTGACAAAAATGGTTAGGGTATTTCAACTCCAACGGGGGTTAAGCAACCTCTGGAAAGTAAAAGAAGGTTAAGCCCCCAGGATAAATTTCCTGTAAAGCTTATATAATCATGATTAACAATAACGTAGCACTATAGTTTCAGTAGAAGTAAATATTTCTATTTACTGTTATAGTGCCGATACAAGGATTTATCTCTAATTGTATAATGAGATAGATAGAAAGATAGATGTTACCGCTATGAATGTTTCTATTGCTTCAGAATAGACAACAAACACAGGGCTGAACCCTGATTGGATCTAGCGCTAATGGACTCGGCATACATGAGTGGTAGAAGCATTAATAAAAGAAAGCTATAAGTAAGGATGACGGTTTACATAATTTGCGTTGTATGTTTTACATAAATTCACATCTACATTCATATCTCACTCCACGATCTTAAAACTTCAAATACTGTCACTATTTCATTCAAATTTGCGTTGTATGTTTTACATAAATTCACATCTACATTCATATCTCACTCCACGATCATTAAACTTCAAATACTGTCACTATTTAATTAAATTTGCGTTGTATGTTTTACATAAATTCACATCTACATTCATATCTCACTCCACGATCTTTAAACTTCAAATACTGTCACTATTTAATTAAATCGTTTTAACTTTTTAGTATATGTATTGTATATCAAGAAAACTCTACTAAAACTAAATTTGAAAGAATTTATTTATTCTAATCTCAAACATGTGTATTGTGGTCTCAGCTCACAGACAACAAAGAGACTACATAATTTAAGGATTGTATACAATTAGAGGATCTTGATCAAATGTTTTCAAGGATTGTACAAGGATAGGTTGACATGTAATTCAAGGATTGTATTGAAGGATAGGTTGACATCTAATTCAATGATTGTATACAAGGATAGGTTGACATCTAATTCAAGGATTATATACAAGGATAGTTTGACATCTAATTCAAGGATTGTATACAAGGATAGGTTGACATCTAATTCAAGGATTGTATACAAGAATAGGTTCACATATAATTCAAGGATTGTTTACAAGGATAGGTTGACATCTGTTAGTCTATGTCAATAGATCAGCAGTGGTTCGGTACAATTTCGGCTAATACATGTAAATGGAGTAGCGACTATAAACAGTCTATTTTCTCTATGGCCCCGAGCTTGTTTCACTCTAGAACCTGTTTTTTTTTCTGTAAATACAAGATATTGTGTTGTACATGAATACTTATGTTTTTAGGCACTTAAAAAATACATATTTATAGATTAGCAATTCTTGGTTTTCCAATCACTATTTTTCTAGCTTTCTCTAAAATCTTTCTTTCACTCTTCCTTCTTTAAAGTTTTGTTTTGAACAAATTCTTTATCTTCTCTATTTTTCCTCCAAATCACTTTACTTTCTATTCCCCGGTGTTTCTTTCTCTTTTTTCCCCATTAATTTTCAGGACGTACNTTCGGCTAATACATGTAAATGGAGTAGCGACTATAAACAGTCTATTTTCTCTATGGCCCCGAGCTTGTTTCACACAGAGTATACACGACCGCAATTGACTTTCCTTGACAATATGTATCGTTTCTATGAAAATATAGATGTTTTTAAAGAAACGTTTCCATCTCTATTTTTCACCCATTGAAGCTTACACAACAGTATTAAGAGGAAGTGTCTGATGAGCCCACTTAAGAAAATTACATTAATAATTTATTAACACTTATTTTATGGAAGTGTGCATATGATCGAATAATTTACATAGTTAAAAAAGGTATCAGTATTTTTCAAAAAAGAGATTTTATATGGGGGGGGGCACGAAATTTTTTTTGGCGCGGTGCAGTGTCACCTCCCTGCACAAATGCTCTCGTACGCCCCTGTTTATTTTTTCATTTCGAACTAATTTTCTCTTTTTTTCTGGTAGCCTCATCTTTTTAATATTTACATTCATCTTTGCTCTTCCTTTTATCTCTCTGAATGTGTTTTAGTTTATAGTTCCATTTTCTCATTTTTATTCTCTACTTCTTCTAATATCCTAATCACTTTCTTATTCCTCATCTTCATTACTTGTCTCTCACATTCAAACAGTCTCTTATTCTATTCTGGTTTCATCTACCTTTTACCTTTTCACCTACTTTCTAACATTATTTATTGCATTATGACTGTAAACCTTTTGTTTCATTTTCTCCCTTGGTATAATGTCCTTTAATTTTTAAACTAATCTTATTCTTTATCTGAGAAGTTGTTTGACCAGTTCTGGAGTTTCTAAATGGTTCTAATATATATAGTTTGACGTCAGAAGCCGGGATGCTAAACAGGTTTATGTTGTTTTCTTTCAATCTTCATTCAGGTTCGCTAACCTTTATCAGTTGGGCTTCCAAAAAACGTTTTCACCATTGAAATCGAGGATTAGGGGTAATACTCGGTTTATTTCTTATAGAAACCGAGCATTAGGGGTAATGGTCGGCCATTATGACCATGTCGTTGAAGAGCCCCAACTTTGCATTGAAGATCCCCATATTATCATTGGAGACCCAAGCTTTTGAGATCCAAGATGTTCGTTACAGACCCCCAGAATTTCATTGGAGACCCAAATGAATTCATTGGAGACCATAGATTTTCTTTGAGACCGAATGATATTCTTAGGAGAAACCCAGATTATCATTGGAGACCCCAATCTTGTTATTGAGACCCCAAACTTTTCATTGGAAACCCCAGATTTTTTAAATAGAGTTTTCCAGATTTTTATTGGACACCCCAGATTTTCGATGAAAACCTTCAGATTATCATTTCATATTATTCTCTAAAGAGAATATGGGGTCTCCAATGATAAATTTGGGGTCTCCATTGAAAAATCTGAGGGTCGGCAACGAAAATCTTCAGTTCTCAATGAAAAGCTGGGAGTCCCCAATGATAATCTGGTGGTCTCCAATGAAAAGTTTTGGCTCTCCAACGAAATGGTCGTAATGCTTGGCTTCTATAAGACAGAACCCGAGTATTATCCCATAACGCTAGGTTTAAAGGCGAGAAAGTGTTAGAGTTTCCCGACTGTTAATCATCTATATTCTATGTTTTAATGGTGTCAGTCGGTACCAGGACAAACGTCGGACGGTACAAACCCAAGACTTACAAACATCGGACAGGACAAACGTCGGACCAGGACAAACGTCGGACTAGTACAAACGTCTGACTGGTACAAACGTAAGACAGTACAAACGTTGGACCAGTACACACGTCAGACCAGTACAAACGTCGGACTAAGGAAAAACAATTATTTGAAGTTTGAAATTTCAAAAAAGTATTTCCTTTCATTGATTGGTTTATGTCAAATCTACCCAACTGAGTTCTTGCCACCAACTCAAATATTCTCATACCTATATCTTTGCAACCTGGCAATGGTATTCAAATTTAATACTTTCAAACTTAATCTTTATGATCTTATGGATTTCATAGGTTGAAATATTAAAGGTTATACGACATCGGGTTGCAAAGATTTAGGCATTTTGAAGCATTATGGTTTGTGACAATGGAACCAAAATCCATTTTGGTTTGTTGTTTTATACAGTGCTACCTTCACAGGATGAGACTTTATTCAGCTGTCTTTGATTTGTATCACAATAAGTAAGTGATTTTTTATTTATTTCTTATAGCAATGATCTTTTCTTTCAATCTCAACCAAAGTCCGACGTTTTTTCTAATAAATGAACCCGTCCTGACGTTTGTACCAGTCCGTCGTTTGTACAAGTCCGACGTTTGTACAAGTCCGACGTTTGTACCAGTCCGACGTTTGTACCAGTCCGTCGTTTGTAAGTCCGACCTTTGTAACGTCTGACGTTTGTGGGTCCGCTATTTGTATACTGGTATACCTGTAAACCAAATGATTTTGAGAGAAGTGACATCAAAGTGGGGGGGGGGGGCGGTTCTATAAATACAGGATCACCCACAAAGGATGAGACTTTAAGAGACGATTGTACAGTATTTGTTTAATCTGTTTGCGGACCAAAACAGGATTATTTCTGGGCTTAATCATTTAGTAAACCATCATAATACGCAATTGAATGCAGAAATAAATTAAAAATCAAGCCAAAAAATTATCAATTTTTTTAGCTTTGGGTCGTCTTAACAGTCTTATTTTTTGTGGGTAACCCTGTATATCCAAAAAATATTACGATTATAATTTAGAAAGCTCAACGAATAAAAACAGAAAAATCTTTGAAAGCACGTATTTTTCAACTTACGCCACGCTACGCTCGAGATGTTTGAGTTCTGATGAAGGGAACCCTCGGTAATTTAATATTCAATCCTATATTTCTTTCCCTGTTTTCTTCCCTAATTTGAAGAGATAACTAGTTAGTTATCATTATACGGTTCTCTGTTCATCATTAACAATGTTGTTAAATCTAAAACCTGTTTCTTGAGTTTCTAATTTATTACCAAACCTCGACTTGTAGATTGAGTAAACTGATTTTGAAACATCAAGTTCAAAATGTCATATTATGGAAACAGTACAGATACAGAAGAGTAGGTTGGCACTTAATGGAGAGGAAAGTGGACACTGGTCAGAGCGGAGCAAACTCTCATATCAGGCCTGGGGTGGAGTAGAGTGGAACTACTGAGATTTGATCAGTTGTCAGTTTGTTCTCTAGTTAACATGTTAAATCCAACCTTACTCCACATCTAAATAACATGTTGAACCCAACCTTACTCCACATCTAGTTAACATATTGAACCCAACCTTACTCTACATCTAGTTAACATGTTGAACCCAATCTTACTCCACATCTAGTTAACATGTTAAACCCAACCTTACTCCTCATCTAGTTAACATGTTAAACCCAACCTTACTCCACATATAATTAACATGTTGAACCCAACCTTACTCCATATCTAAATAACATGTTGAACCCAACCTTACTCCACATATAGTTAACATGTTGAACTCAACCTTACTCCTCATCTAGTTAACATATTGAACCCAACCTTACTCCATATCTAATTAACATGTTGAACCCAACCTTACTCCCTGAGGGTCGGCAACGAAAATCTTCAGTTCTCAATGAAAAGCTGGGAGTCCCCAATGATAATCTGGTGGTCTCCAATGAAAAGTTTTGGCNCTAGTTAACATGTTGAACCCAACCTTACTCCACATCTAGTTAACATGTTGAACCCAACCTTACTCCTCATCTAGTTAACATGTTGAACCCAACCTTACTCCTCATCTAGTTAACATGTTGAATCCAACCTTACTCCACATCTAGTTAACATGTTGAACCCAACCTTACTCCTTATCTAGTTAACATGTTGAACCCAACAGAGTTCGGATCTTAGCAAATAAGGTTCTTGTATGGCTCCAGAAAGATGTGTGTACATGGATGATCATAAACTATTATTTACGCAACAAGCGGTTGCCCAACTTGCTAGAAAGAATAAAACACTACAACTCCAGAAGATTAGTTTTGGTCAGATCTGTAATTTTTTTTGTACTTTTAGGTCAGGGTAAAAAATCAACTCATTTATGGTCCGTAAAATGTAAAATATTAATGAAGACTGTGCTGCCCTTCTGTAAAAAGAAAGTTAGCTTTAGAACAGACATTTAATGATTATGGTCCACCCCAAGCTAAACCCAACCAGAGGCGTATTCAGGGGCGGGTCTATGGGGGCTATGCCCCCCACCCACCCTGGACCCCCCCCCTTTACAGAATCCTTATTTACGCCCCTGAATCAAATATTGATTAATGTACCCTGGAGGTCTTACAAGGGCGCAAAGTCGTTCTTTCTTGCCCAACTCAGAAAAATTACTTAAAAAATTAGGAGCTTTTTAGGATATTTATTATCGTCCAAGGTACTAATGAAAGGACAGTTATTTCAGAGGTGTATGCCTTTTTTTATTGCAGTGTACTGTCTTTGGGTGGAAAAGTTAACAGAAGACGGATTCCACAGCCAGACGGGATCGATTTTCACAAAAATAATCAATGAAATATTCTGGTCATCCAAAACTATTATGTGAATTATCAAAATTATCACCATTAAATGCTTTAATCCTCCTCGGATACTAGACGAACACTGGTGCATCTATTCTTGTTTACAAATTCCGTCCAGAGAGAACTGGTTTCAATTATGTACGCAGAGTATACGCGACCGCAATTAACTTTCCTTGCATTATAACCTTGTTATCGTCTATGTAAAAAGTACGAGAACAATCAAAACAATAATAAACAAATTCTGAACTCTAGAAGAAGAAACATCTACGGATTGCAGACAAGGAGTATGGAAAAGAAGGAAGATACAACTGACGCGGCCCGCCCTATCATATGATTATGCATGCTTTGCAGACGGGCACTCCATAAGAAATATTCAGAATAGGTTATAAACATAACATACATAAATATAATAACATAACATAAGCATATAATATTCAAAAAACATAGCATTTCCTGCAAGAAAATTTTTACATTAGCCTTATTCAATTTTTCAAAATGATTTATTCTTCTTAAATTTTCTAATTAGCCCCAGAAATTGTAATTTAGACTCATTGACGATCTATTATGAAATGGGACACCCTGCAATAATCATATGGTAGGGCGGACCGAGTCAGTTGTATCTTCCTTCTATGCCATTGCCATACTCCTTGATTACAGATTTCCTATCAGGTATCACTATAATGCATAAAAAAATCATTTACAAAGACGATATAAAAATCATCACTGAATTCCAATGTTTATTGGGAAACCCTAGTATACTATCTTATCGGCTTCCATCTTGTAAATATCAAAATAAGTAATTTATTGAGTTTAATCTTGATCTAGATTTAAACCTTAAAAATATCCATTAATCAGCTTAAAAATGAAGCGATATTAAAACTTTAAGGTGTGAAATCAAATCTCCCAGCTCAATAGGTTGATAATTTGACAACATAGTAAAATGAAGTACAGTCCCTTAAGAATAAGATTCTGCTGCTGATAAAGCACAGGCAACCTGCATTTGTACTTATACTTCTGCAATATCTGCACGCAAGCTTTAGAAGCTAAAACCGGCTTTTGTTTTCCTCCAGAGTACAAAGTTTTTGCCAGTCTAATTAAGCATAGAAAACTGAGTTAAGTTTAGTTTTAGAACGAGAAACTAAACTTAAGTTTAGTATCCAGAGTATAAACTACAGCCGCAGAATCTTATCCTTTACAACAACAAGACTTGATTATCATGGGAAAGTTAATAATGAGCTAAAGGAATAGGATCAGTTCACACAGGGGCGGCTTACAATATTTTCCAGGGGCCGAAATATTTTAATATGTCAAGACCATGAAAAGATGCGGGTGGGAAAATGTGTAACTAAATTTTGGATTTTTATGTAATTTCATTAAAAATCTTCATTTTGAGTGATTAAGTTGCGACCAGGGAAAATATTTTTGAATCTATTCTTGAAAAACAAAATTAAAGGGCTAGAAGGTTCCTGTTTTCTCGACTTGCACCCCTGATTTTCCCAAGGCCCCCCCCCCCGTAAGATGCCACTGAATTTACAAATTTTATAAAAAGCCTTTATCTTTTTTATGTTCATAATTCATGTTTTATGTTCATAATTTCAAGTTAAATGTTCCCAAAATTCCTAAAAAAAATCCAAATATATATTTCTTAAACTTTATTTTTGTTTCAGATTAGTTAAGATACAAATGAGTGGCTAAATCAGATATTTACAACTACAGCTTCGTAATGATAGGGATGTCACATTTTTATGTACAATATTCACAGTACAGTACAGTTACAGAGTACAGTACAGTACAGTTACAGAGTACAGATATATGGGAAGAAAACACAATGCCAGCGGGTTATAATAAAGGTTTTTAAAGAAGTTTTTTACAAGTTTTACAAGTTTTTTTCCGACATTGTCATGATGAAATTATAACTAACTTTTGACATTTTTAACAGTGCGACTTACACCTATTCTTATTCTTCTTCCATCAGTTCTCACAGACACATCTTTAGGTAAAATAGATATATATATAAATACTTTGCTTCTCTGTCTTTCTGTTTGTATCCAATAAACGTTAAAACGGCTGAACCAGTCTGGACCAAATTTGGACCTCGCATGACTCCAGGGAAGGTTTATTTATGGATGCTCAGAATTACAAACAGTTGTCTCCAAAGTTTTGAAAATCAACCAAAAAAATATTTTATAATCCGCGAACTTCTTTTGCTGTTGTTTTACAATGTATACAAAGAGAAAAAGTTCACAGTTAAAATAGAAGATTGGGCAAAGTTCCTTGAAAGCCTGAAATAGAATTTAAAAAACTGGAGCAGAAACTTGACCAAAACGAAGATATTAATGACAGATGGTATATAACGGATGAAACATTATTGAATTACAAACATACTTAAATCTCTATTTTATGAAAATTTAAATACATTCCAAAATAAATTATAACTTTGTTATTTTCCCGGGGGACTTTTTGAACTTTTGTTTTAAATTACTCTAGCACCTTAATCATTAAACATAGCTTTTAGTTTGACATTGACCTAATCCTGACAAATAAAGCGGAAAGGAACTGTTTCTAATTTTAAATAACCCTCTATTTAAAAACAGAGCATTATATGCCCGATTTACAATATTTTGATGCAGAACATGAGTTCTCCCTGTCATAACAATCATGACTTCTCAGATTTCATTCAGTTTCAAATATATAAACAACTTGATTTTCTTTCAGGTCATTCACATTCATCAATCCCAGCTCATTCATCCTCATCCTTGTCCTCTCATTCATCCTCATCCTCATCCTCTCATTCATCTTTATCAAACCAGGTAAATACAAAAAAGTAAGAGTTTCTTTAAAGGTACTGTAAAGATGTTGTACTGTACTGTACTGTACTGTACTGTAAAGATGTTGTAAAGATGTTTAAAGGTACTGTAAAGAATATACTAAAGATGTTGATCGCGACCAATATTAGTTCTATCTGATGTCCCTGTCTCAAGAAATTGATATAAAACTGTGTCAAAGTTATGCCAAATCTTATATATTAGTTTTGGTCCCTATTTACATCAAATTACTCCATGTCAAAAACTCTCGAGTTTCCTTTTTGGGGTCTTTTGTGTAGATTTTTGATTAAAGAGAATATGAAGAAACTAAATAAAAAAAATTCATAATAAAAATATAGATATCCACAAAACTGCCTAACCCCATTCGTAAAACCCGGGTTTTAAAACTGGTTTTCATAACGATACGCCGGCTTAAGTTTTGGGCTCAGAGAGCAAAACTTAAGAGAGTAACATTGAACGAAACTCCCGGGTTTCCTTTTTGGGGTCTTAACATTTATGTAGATTTTAAGCTATTCTAAGAGATTCAGAAAAATGGAGAATATGAAGAAACTAAATAAAATATAATTCATAATAAAAATATTGATTTTCACAAAAACTGCCTAACCCCATTCATGAAACCCGTGTTCCAAAACTGGTTTTCATAACGATACCCTGTCTTAAGTTTTGGGCTCTGGACAAGTGGAGGAAAATGTACGCTGTGACGTGTGTATTTCGCTTAATCAACTATACTGATCATGCATTGTTGTTAATAATATTAGGTGTAGTACGTAAAGGGATATGAAAATAAACCAAAATTTAGTGGGGGGGGGAGTTTATTCATGGTCTATTTGGGTTATAAAAAGAATGGTAACTTTTTCTTCACCTTAATTCATTGATAAAATGGTAAATGAAGACAACTTTTCATAAATATACAGTACTCCCCAAAATAAAATGCTGAGCATTGATAAAAGGGTAAATGAAGATAAATTTTCATAAATATACATTATTCAATAATAAAATGGTAAATGAAGACAACTTTTCTTTAGTGTGCAATCATTTTTCAAGAAGCACTGTATATTTATGAAAAGTCATCATCATTTACCATTTTATTTTGGGGATTATTGTATAGTAACAAGAAGTTGCCTTTATTTACCATTTTATTTTGGGGAGCACTGAATATTTTGAAAAGTCTTCAATGCTTACCATTTTATTTTGGGGAGCGCTGTATATTTATGAAAAGTTTTCTTCATTTACCATTTTATTTTGGGGAGCACTTTATATTTATGAGAAGTTATTATGTACAATTAAGGTGAAGAAAAAGCTACAATTCATTTTATAACCCAAAATGCCCATAAATACCCCCCCCCCCCCCCCCCAACTAAACTTTAGTTTATTTTCATATCCCTTTTCTACGTACTGCAACTACATCAGTGTAGTTGATTTAGCAAAATACACAGGTCATAATCTAGCGTGAATTTTCCTCCACTTGTCCTGACGGGCAATATTGTATGATTATAGATAATATTTACAAATAAATTCAAACATAAAAGTTTGTCTATTTATGATAGATTTATTTAATTTTATTTTATTTAACTTTTTTTTGAGGGTGTTGTGAACAGTTCACCAATTTATCCTTCATCATACTCTAGGGAAATAACATTATAACAACAACAACAAATTATTTCTTAAACTTATAAAAAATAATTCTGCGCTGCTTGACAATGTTAAACACTACAATAACGAAATAATGCTCTTCAAAATGCTTTTAATTAAGCGTATACCACAAAGAACGTGATTAATGTATTTTACAGAACATTTAGACAATTTGTTAAAAAATTTAGATTTGGCTTGATGTTTAGAAACATTTAACGGAGTTATAACCACAGAACTGAGATCAGTATGGAAACAGTACAACAAAATGGCGGTTTTACACTTTTTCAAGTTAATTCCTCTCTATACTAATCTATTCTCTTTGGTTTTAGCTACAACATTTTATCATTTGAAATAAATCGAGCCTTTTTGCCACAAACTCTGATTTTCTAATCCCTAACCCAATGTCGTAGACCTTAGATATTTCCAACTATAAATTCTGTTAGATCAAATATTTTAAGTTTGAAATATCAAAGGTTAAAAAGATTTAGGGAATATGAGTTTGTGGTAAAGACTTGCAATTCCTTTTAGGAATTTATTTTCATGAATGATAAAATAAAAGTAATAATATGTCACGCGTCAAAACTAGAGAAAGTTTATATTATCGCAAAAACCTGGCTAATTGTTGTCAAACAGTGCAGATTATTTCTCAATATAAGCATCCAACTGTGCAAACTTAAAATAATTCATTTTCACGAAGGCGGGGGGGGGGAGGGGGCGGCCAGTAAGGGTCTAGGGCGGATCAATGCTAGAGTAATCTCAACGCCGCGCCTGGACTTTTCCTGGTTGGGTACATTCCTAATAATTAATTCTCCCACTTTCAACTCTATTCATTGTAATGTGTCGCGGACCATTCATGATTTTATTTTGGCAAGCGGATAAATCCTCGCAATAATTATATAATGTTTTTTGCTGGTTAGCCATGATGTAAAGTGCAGTAGAAGTATAGACGTAAAATCAGTTTATTATTCTATACAAGAAATAGATTATAAACTTCACACTATACTAAAGTCCATCCCACCAGCTATAGAAGAAGCAAGGTAGGTCCAGCATCATCAAGTGGGATATTTGATTCACAACTGTATCCTTTCAACATTTCTCTAATCAACGAGGACGGAGAAATACTTATTTTACAAGTTAAGAATTATTTTCCATGACCTAAAAGGCACCCAGCTTTCAGCTAGAAAAGGAATAATATCCCAGTCATCCTTGCTCAGACAAAATGGCTTAAAATTGGATAAAATGGAATTAAATATGGAATAAAATGCGATAAAATGGGAAAAAAAATTTTAAAAATGGGATAGAATGGGAAAAAATGGAATAAAATGTGATAAAATTGGAAAAATTAGATAAATAAAGTGAAATAGGAAAATATGAGAAAAATTAGATAAAAAAGGATAAAATGGGAAAAAATTATGTAAATGGGATAGAATGGGAAAAAATGGAATAAAATGTGATAAAATTAGGATAAAATGGGATAAAATGGGATAAAATGAGATAAAATGGGATAAAATGGGATAAAATGGGATAAAATGGGTCACAAAAAGGACGAAATAAAACTTTAAAAAATGTACATTCTCTTCTAAAATAATATTTTATCCTGTACAATTATTTCTCATGAATTGTATCACAGCTAAGATTTCGAAAAAGAATCAATATTTTAAATTCTGTTTTTTCAGAACTGTTCTAGAAGCTTCCACCCTAGCTGCTAACAGAGATGCTATCATTACAGGAATAGCTTGCTTTATCGGAGGTACACATTTACTTCTTTGAAAAAAAATTATATTTTTTGATAGTTAAGCTAGGCTAGACGTGTACATTTATACACTCGTTTCGTACAATTTGTGACAAGCTTATCAAATATACTCAAGTTATGATAATTTTGTTCTTGAGATCTCAACCATGATTTATCTTTTATATATATACCGAATAAAATAAATCTAGGAACAATTGAAGGCTTTTTTTCAGAAATGAAAAATTACTCAATACGCCTCTTCCCAACCCTCTCCTAACCTGTTAAATTGCTCAATACGCCTCTTCCCAACCCTCTCCTAACCTGTTAAATTGCTCAATACGCCTCTTCCCAACCCTCTCCTAACCTGTTAAATTACTCAATACGCCTCTTCCCAACCCTCTCATAACCTGTTAAATTGCTCAATTCGCCTCTTCCCAACCCTCTCATAACCTGTTAAATTGCTTTGACCATCATCTATTTATTTTATACATATTGTTAAAAACTAAAATAAAAAAATAAAAATGTTAAAAAAGATATACCGGATAGAACATCGAATTCGTCACTGAATTCCCATGTTTATTGGGACACCCTGTATCTATGTTTTAACTTTGCTTTTGTTTTATCAGAATATTAAATACTAATTCACCTTTGTGTACGAAATAAATCTATTGAACTTATTATGAAGGATAAGGTTTTTTTCATAAGAAACAATTCATTTAAAAAATGTAGACAAATATCATTCTTTTTGTTTTGAAAAAAAAACTTCAAATAAAAAAGTTATTTAATATATATAGTATTTTAATCAGAGAAACAATTCATTAAAAAAATAATGATATCTTTTGTAATTTGCTTTGGGAAGTTGCCAGTCTATAGAAAATCCGCATAAAAAGTGTACAGTACAATGTACATATATGTTCAGCTGTATCTGGAGGATTGAGTGTACTGTACAATGTACATATATTTTCAGCTGTATCTGGAGGATTGAGTGCACTGTACAATGTACATATATTTTCAGCTGTATCTGGAGGATTGAGTGTACTGTATAATGTACATATATTTTCAGCTGTATCTGGAGGATTGAGTATACAGGACAATGTACATATATTTTCAGCTGTATCTGGAGGATTGAGTATACAGTACAATGTACATATATTTTCAGCTGTATCTGGAGGATTGAGTATACTGTACAATGTACATATATTTTCAGCTGTATCTGGAGGATTGAGTGTANTTATACAAAAACCAGAGATTAGATCTTACACAACAGCTCATGTAGTTTATACATAAACCAGAGATTAGATCTTACACAACAGCTCATAATAACAGTATTCATACAGTATTAATAATAAAACTTTTTTTATATTTAGATATGGATACTATGGACCCTTCCTCCTGGAGCTGTCCGAGATAGATCCTGGTTGCGGAGTTGAAGATTTTAACAAGGTTGTTTACGAGTACAACTTTGTAACATCTCTACACCAGGTTTATGGGTACAATCCTGCAGCTTCAGGACTCACTTCAAACAATCCAGATGATCGGCCTGAGGTAATAATGCAATATTTCAGGACATTAGTTTCAGTAATGTTTTTTGGTTCGCCCTGTATTGTACAGATGCCTGCCTAGAGCTGATAATTGTTTTCTAGAAACAAAATAAACATTAGTTTTTTACATGTCACTGTCAATAAATCATAATTTTTGATGTTGTTTTTGTTTTGTAACAAAATGAAAGCTGTTTACCTTTTTTGGATACTTTTCTCCTTGCAACTCATTTATTTCACCCAACAAGTTGAGTTTCAGCAAAAAATCATCAAATGTTTTTTAATAGTTTGTATTATTATAGATCAGAAAATACTACATTGGAGAGTTCAGCAGAAAACTGAAACTAGCACTTCACTGTATTACATCCCAGGTACATACCCCCCCCTCCCTCTCCCCTCCCTCCCGCTTAAAAAATTTACAAAAATTGACATTACTAATTAGCAACCTCTAGTAGAAACCTTTGATATGTCAAGTTATTAAAACTGCTGGAACAAATTATTAAAGTTTTATAAAAGTTTTCATCAGATTGTAAATATAGGGATTAGTAAGCTAGTGTTTAATAAAAGTGTTCAGTTTCTTTATCAATTGAAATTCGAAATAATTACTTTTATAAAAAAAGATTCAATTACTAGAAATGTTTATAATTTACTATATTCGGTTTTTGCCACAAGCATATTTTCTAAATTTTATGTATTTGCAACCTGATCCGGTGTAATCCCTTCGATAACAAATGTCAACGACAACGGGTTGCAAAGATCAAAGGATTAGAAAATCATAGTTTGTGACAAAGACTCAATTTCTTTCTTATTTCTAGAGTGATAGTGTGGAGGAAGCTCGGCTAGTTTCTGGATTAATTGATAAATATGTAAACCTGGCAAACCAGAGATTAGATCTTACACAACAGCTCATGTAGTCTATCTAAACCAGAGATTAGATCTTACACAACAGCTCATGTAGTTTATACAAAAACCAGAGATTAGATCTTACACAACAGCTCATGTAGTTTATAAACAAACCAGAGATTAGATCTTACACAACAGCTCATGTAGTTTATACACAAACCAGAGATTAGATCTTACACAACAGCTCTTGTATGTAATTGTACAACATACATAGTTTACTCAAACAAAAAGTTTTACATTGCCACGCCAGACGGTCCCAAATCTGGCAATGGTGTATCATGCATTGCCACATAAAACACCAGCTATATGCACATCCAGACCACATGTGTATTGATTATAATGTACTATATACTGATTGTTCCATGTGGTATGTGACACTGGTCGTATCATGGGGACATTAGAAAGCTTATTTCAAATAACAAGTTATTTTTGTTATTTTTGTTATTTTTGTTATAATATGCTTCCCATTTTCCGAAATGTTTGATCAAATACACAATTTCAACTTTTTATACTTTAAGCCCTACAAGTCTTTTTTCTTGAGTAAAGGGGCCTAAGAAAGTCAAAATAAGTTATGGTTGGAACTATTCTGAGCTATATTTGATATTTTATATTTACTCCTGTATACGCAAGTGAACAATCGAACTGGTCATTCAAAGAACATATGTAAATATTCTCAATACACATTATAGGGTTTTTAAAGTGTTTCTTCATGCCCGCCCATTGTCTGTTTTGTTTAGGGATCATATCTAATAAATAGCGAGATATAGCTGAACTCTTGTGCGACGGTTTAAGCTACAAAAGTGGTTCGACTACATCTGCGCGGTTTAACCATGTCTCTATTTATTAAATCTGGTTCCAGATAATCTTATTTTTTAAATGTTAAATTCTGTAAAATAATCCGGTCTAAAATTTAGAATATAAATTCCTGCTCTACTCTACAACCCAGAATTGATTGAATTATCCACGCGCATGTTGTGTAATGTTAGTTGAAATTGTCCACGCATGTTGTGTAATATTAAACAAAATTAAAGTAAGGAATTGCAGCCAGGGGCGCACACAGGGGGCATAGGGGTCAGTCCCCCCTCGGAATGAAAATTGTTAGAGATATTCCCCTGGCAATGGCAGATTTGTAAATTTGTCCACAGTTGTCTGAAAAGTGAAAATTTTGAACCTTTAGTTTATATTTTTATTCTCGTATATTTTCCAGGGAGGAAACTGATTAAAATGTGTAATATATAAAAAAACGGGCTAAAAATAGCATTCCATTAAAATGATTTGGCCTCAGAATTAACAAAAAAATAATTAAAATCTTTAATACTGCGCGCCTCCGAATTCAAGAATTCTGGCTCAACGGGGTGAATGTCTAGGGGGTGAACAGGGGTTTCGCCCCCACCCACTACGCCAATGGCCTGTACGAACACGAATCAACTATTTTCATGCACTGCACTGTCCAGATGTGATGAAGATTTTTGTCCCTAAATCTAATAAAACCAATTAAATTTTCAAAACAATGATACGCCGTAAATCCTGGGGTTTGAATATGCATGGTTGGCATTTTTTTATTTATACAAATTTTTACTATCAAATGTGTTCAAACTTCATGCCATTTAACGGAAAATATTATGTTAACTTCCTTTTTACTTTGATTTTAATATGAATACAGTATATTTTTTTTTAAACGCTTTTAAGTACACTATTATAGATGGGACAGCAGATAAATCGTAAATCCAAGACTATATTATTATAGATGGGACAGCAGAAAAATGGNTAAAACGCTATTAAGTACACTATTATAGATGGGACAGCAGATAAATGGTAAATCCAAGATTAAATGAATAAACTAGATGGGACAGCAGATAAATGGTAAATCCAAGATTAAATGAATACACTAGATGGGACAGCAGATAAATGGTAAATCCAAGATTAATGAATACACTAGATGGGACAGCAGATAAATGGTAAATCTAAGATTAAATGAATACACTAGATGGGACAGCAGATAAATGGTAAATCCAAGATTAAATGAATACACTAGATGGGACAGCAGATAAATCCAAAATTATTTAAATATACTAGATGGCATAACAGCAGATAAATAGTAAAACACGACCAACTCCGTCATGGGAGATGGTTGTATTCTCATTTCTCATATGTTTGCAAGCCTGGCCATATACTGTAATTTAAATTTATTCGAACTATCTAACACAGTATTCACCAGAAACTGTAAAGTTATTGTCACCTTCGAAATATCGCTAAGGTTTTGTAATTTGTAATGTTGTAAAATGTTGTAATTTGTTTAAAAAAGCTTAGGGCACGTAATAGGAAATAAATCTGTAGTTACAAAATACAAAATCGTAGTTTGAAAATGAAAGAGAAATTAGGACAACCAATCCACTATTTTTTGGTTACTACCGTATTTTGTTTGTCTGATGTTTATTGACTAAACCTGGCCGGATAAAGAAGTCTAGCAGACGATAGTTGAAAAATCAGCTGATTTAATCAGAGGCCGGAAAAACAGTCACAACATAACGCATATAGGCAGCAGGCAGCTGGCAGTTACAGACTTACAAGTTACAGTGCACTGTGCAGTCATATAGGTTTTAATATTAACCTTCTCAGGGTTACACTGTACAATGTAGATTTAAATCAACGATATTTAAAAATACACGTTTTATACGCCGCAAAGAACTTGAAATTGGAATTTTTTAAAATACAATGATTTATTTGATTGAAACTGATTCAACTGAAGAGGAACCAGAGATGTAACACGGATACGGATGTACATCGTGCAGTCTATAGTTTACGGTTTTAAGGAAATAACTCCTGGAGTAATTTTTATCACTAACTTTCATGGTTGGAGAGATATTTTTGCAAGTATTAATTTTGATTTTATGCTTTGCTAGCCTTGTACCGTGAACATGAAGCGTACAGAACTATACTACAATATAGAATATATTAATATTTGATTAATTCATATTTTCTATTGTAAATTAGAAAATTGGGTTTCTGTAACCAGAGAAGTTCTTCTTCCATTCCTATCCGCAGGGCTTGGTATGGTTGGAGCAGGGTTGGTTCTAGAGAGGTAGGTATACCAATCAATGCAGTTGTTTGGTAGGAATGGAACAGGTTTAGTTCTAGAGAGGAAGGTTTAAACCCATCAGTAGTTGGGTAGGGTTGGAGCAGGATTAGTTCTGAGAGTTAGGTTTTAACCCACCAGTATTTGGGAAGGGTTAGAGCAGAATGGTTCTAGAGAGGTAGTTTTAACCCATAAGTAGTTGGATAGGGTTAGAGCAGCATTGGTTCTAGAGAGGTAGGTTTAAACCCGCCAGTGGTTGGATAGGGTTGGAGCAGGATTAATTTGAGAAAGGTAGGTTTAAACCCACCAGTGGTTGGATAGGGTTGGAGCAGGATTAGTTCTGAGAGTTAGGTTTTAACCCACCAGTATTTGGGTAGGGTTAGAGCAGAATGGTTCTAGAGAGGTAGGTTTAACCCATAAGTAGTTGGATAGGGTTAGAGCAGCATTGGTTCTAGAGAGGTAGGTATACCAATCAATGCAGTTGTTTGGTAGGAATGGAGCAGGTTTAGTTCTAGAGAGGAAGGTTTAAACCCATCAGTAGTTGGGTAGGGTTAGAGCAGAATGGTTCTAGAGAGGTAGGTTTAACCCATAAGTAGTTGGATAGGGTTAGAGCAGCATTGGTTCTAGAGAGGTAGGTTTAAACCCGCCAGTGGTTGGATAGGGTTGGAGCAGGATTAATTTGAGAAAGGTAGGTTTAAACCCACCAGTGGTTGGATAGGGTTGGAGCAGGATTAGTTCAGAGAGGTAGGTTCAAACCCACCAGTGGTTGGATAGGGTTGGAGCAGGATTAGTTTCAGAGAGGTAGGTTTAAACCAACCAGTGGTTGGATAGGGTTGGAGCAGGATTAGCTTCAGAGAGGTAGGTTTAAATTAAATTGACGACCTGGAACTCTTTGAATTAACCGATGTAAAGATTGAATCGGCCTTTCTTATTTGAGATGTAAGTTTGTAAAAGTAGATAAATATTCGAAAAAAATATAGAACCAGGAAGTCAAATTAAATATATTTTACCAAATTAACTATTTTAATATGTCTCTGAAATTTTACCCATCATTACACACTCCAACGTTATGAGATTAAAGTGAAAACAAACCTCCTTAATTTTAGACTTACAGGGAGTGTTAGTGTAATTTCAAGTGACCCTTCATTCAAAGATGGCATTTCCCGATTTATAACGGTTTCCTTAACGCTGTGTCTGATGAAGTATGAATAAGATATCCATGTTTTTGTTTGTTTAAACTGTTTTTTTTTTATTTGTGGTTTCTCTGCAAAAGTGACCGGCACATTTCTTGCTGATATAAGAATCAACATAGAAACTCACTTTTCGAGAAAAAAAAAACGAAGGTATCTGCCACATTTTTGGTTTCAAGGATACCGTTATATATCGGGCATTGCCATCTTTGTATTTGAAATTACGCTTACAGAGTCTTTAAACTATTAGATATTTCATGGTTGTATGCTTACAGAGTGCAGTTCTGGAGGGTTTTTGTAGATATACCTCAACTCTTTATCATGGTAGGTTTCATGCATGGGTATTTCTGTAGNTATCAGTTTGATGAACATTTATTTTTCAAAGACTTTTTTCTTCGAGTGTGAGAACTGCAATCGTTCATTCCAAGATATTCTATTTTTAATCAATATTCCTAATATCCGAACTCCAAAGTAGAAGTACACTGTAATGTGCAATAAATTCCTTCGTCTCCTTGATTAATTGTTTGTTAAATATTGTGCATAGATATATGTTAATCTATTAGGCCATCTGAGTAATCTATTTACACTTTACACTGAACAGGTCCCTGCTCTGATTGGTTTGAAGGGAAACCTGGAAATGACTTTAGCTTCCAGGTGAAAATCAAATTCAAATGAACTGTATGCGTATTGCGTAATTTTAAGTGACCCTACATGTAAAAATACAAATGCCAGATTTACAACGGTACCCTTGAAACTTAAAACTGATCAAAAAAGTGGAAGATTATGTCGTGTTTCTTACTTGAAAAGTGAAAATTTCTTTGAATTTCTCCATTGTTTCTTATAAGCAAGAAATGCGCGAGTAACTTTTGCAGAGAAACCACAAATGAAAATAAGAAAGTTTAAAGAAACAAAAAACATGGATATCTAAGTCATACTGGATTAGACCAAGCTTTAAAGAGTACCGCTGTAAATTGGACATTGCAATCTTTGCATTGAGGTTTACTGGAAATTGCTTTAACTAAATCTATATTTTTTCTGATATTTTGTCTTTAAACTATTCTATTTTAAGATTATCTACCCATGCTAACCTGGGACACCTGGATACAGTTTCTCAGACACTAGAGATGGGCGGAGCAAACCTTGCTCTTATCCAACTTCAGGTTATTCACAACTTAAAACAACTTATTTCAAGGTTCAGCTTTTCATTTTTCATAATTCAATGCCGGAACTAGGGTTGTTAATCGTTATTAAAAACGAACATCAAACTATTGTTTTTCGTTTCGTTTGGGATTTTTCAAACGACCTTCGTTTTTCGCTTTTTCCACGTCGTTAACGAAACGATCAGTTTGTTTTTCTGAAAAGTACAAACGATCCTTTTAGCCACAACATCATGTTTTAATAACTTTAAAAAAAAATCGTTCAAGACGACTTGACATTTTGAAATGTTCTTGTTCTGTGATGGGAAAAATCTTGATTCCATTAAAACAAAGAAACTGAAAACTCTTCCTGGTGTGTTAAACCTTTGATATTGAAAAACTTTAAATCTGCTGGATCAAATATCTGTCTTTTAACATATCAAAGGTTTACATCCTCTATTTGCATTGATATAGTGATTAGAAAATTAGAGTTTGAGTTGAGTGATCAGTCACTTTCTCCAAGTATAGATCTGTCTAGGGTGTTGTGGTTGGTGGCCTGGCTGCAGGTATTGCAGTGCTAATGTCTTATCTTACATCACACTCAATCATGGAGGTTAGAACATCTTTTTATAGCCTTTTAAACAAAATTTCATACCCAAGACCCCCCCCCCATCATTCCCCTCCAAAAGTCCTTTGGGACAATTAAGTAAAATATTATTCCGCTCATTTTCATCTCATAAGAATTGTGAAATCAAAATCTTTACTTAACCACGGGTTCCCTCGATCAATGTGTAACACCTTGGATGTTTTGTAGGCAAAATTGGTCTTGGAAACCCTTGGCAAAGTAAAATGTAAGAAATTGTAAATAATTATCATATTTTAAATCTTAAATTTTTAAATTTCTAGTTTAGTAGTTTACTGGTAATGCTCTGTAGTAGTGTGATAACAGCATCCTTGGCCAGCCTTAGTCTCGGGATAGTTATGATCATCGTTATAGCAGGTCAATATGTAGTTCAGAGCTGGGAACTGTATAGCAGGTCAATATGTAGTTCAGAGCTGACATCTCATCTCATTCTTTATTTAAACGTTCACGTCGTATGGTCTATCATTGTCATCCCACAATTTTTGTGAAACTTATTATGTTTATTTTTCACATGATGCCAAATGTTGACTCGGACATAATAATTTTTTTAAAGGAACCGAGTTTTTGCCTCAACCTTAAATTTTCTAATCCATACATCTTAGATATTTAAAGCTTAGACTTTTTGATCTATCAGATTTCATAGTTTGAAATTTCAAAGTTCTACGACATCGGGTTGCAAATATATATGGATTACAAATATATATCGGGTTGCAAATATATATCGGGTTGCAAATACATATGGCACGGCGCTGACCATGCAATTTTTCAAATTGAATTTAAAAAAATAGATTTTAAAAAATATTTTATTTTTTAACCTATGTTACTCAAGAGTTTCCTCAACAACTTTTAGCCCATTCGGTCCAGCTGTTTGACCAGCTGCAGCTAACATATATACAAAAGACCTTAATTATATAGATAGAAAAAATCTGGAATGTTTAAGAACGATCAAAAAGGATTATCTCGTCATCATACCCATCACTTACTTAATATTTAAACCCTAGCTTCTTGAGCGAGACTAACAGCTTACTTCTAGTTTCGAGAAGGTTCGGAGTAAATCCTGACAATGTAGCTACTCCAGTAGCTGCTGCTCTAGGAGATCTGGTTACACTTGCTCTTCTTTCCCTGGTTTCCTCCCTTCTCCGGTCTGCAGGATACACTCCACAGCTCATTATCCTCGTTCTTTATATTGTTATAGCTGTATACTGTTACAGGTCACTATTTGATTTTAAACTTTTCTTAATTTCAGCACTAAATCTTATAACCCCGTTCTGAGTTTAAAAAAGTTTGTTTGGTAAATCCGTTTGAGCCGCAGCTAGCTAATTGATAATAAAGTAATGACCGATAAAAGCGAAATTTGTTTCATCTTTACTCTTTTTTCATTAGAAATACCGCCATTAGAAATACCGCCATTAGAAATACCGCAAATGGTTTTATCTTGTCACTTATATACCATATTCTAGGAAAAATGTCCCAAGATATTCAAATCACAGATTACATAATCCTTAGTTCTGTGGCATCTCTTTTTAAAAAAAACCAAGGACGAAATAATTCTACGTTTTATTTGTTATAATTTCCTAACAAATTTAATTCTGCTAGGCTTTGCATTTTTTCAAAATGTTAACGATTTTTTATAACATTCTAAATTTAGAAAGGGAATTATGTTTTTGAAGGTGTGGGGGTCCAATTGTGGATTATAAATGGGTTTGCATTTAACTACATCGATGTTCATAATTTCAGTCATAATCGGTCAAAAATCGCATAAGAGACTTCATGTTCTTAAATATCTACAACACAGAGACGAACAAAAAAGTATGAAATAGCAAATACGAAAAATCTCCATTTAATGGGTTAAAATGGGCTCTAAAGTTAAGACTCACTGGATCTCTAGTTTTTTGGGATCGAAAGTCTTGATTTGTTTTCCTAAAAACATGCAAACTCTGTTTATAATCTTAAATACTACAGGATCGCAGATTTGAACAAGGATACCAGGAATATTCTCCGAGAGGGTTGGACTCCAGTTCTCTGCGCTATGCTCATCTCAAGTCTAGGTGGAACTATACTAAATCGTGTAATCTCCAGGTTCCCAAACATTGCTCTTTTCCAACCTGTCATTAATGGCGTTGCTGGAAACCTAGGAATCAAGTTTATGTTCGACATAAAATCTTAATCCAATTTACATATTTATTTTTGTATAAAATCAATCCATTATTTACATCTAATATTGTAAAATAAATAAGGATGAAAGAAAAATTTGCATAGCGGGATATTTTGTACTTAACAACCACAAGGAACAGTTCAGTAACATAAATATCCCGCAGTTTTAATATATTACGAGAATATAGAAAGGTAATTTTGATTTTATTTAAATGTTGATGCTGATCCGGATTCTGTACCCGCCCTGTACAAATGAAAGGATCCGGATCTGGATCCAGGTCATAAACATTTCCTTAAAATTTACTGATTTTTTAGCGGATGAAAAATTAAAAAAAAATTTTTAAAAATTTCTGAAACATTCAGAGATTATGAAGTTTGAATAATCGCTCATTAGTAAACACTAAACAGTTGAGATTTGCGTTTTGAGAACAAAAAGTATATTTTTTGCAGGTTTTAAATGGTATTTTTCCCCTTGTATCCGGATCCGTGGATTTACAAATTTTTGCGGATCCGGATCAAGAAAGCCAAAATGTTGCGAATCCAACAGATCCGGATCCTAAGCACTGCTAAGGTAGAAATAAAACCAAACCCACATTGTGCTACAATTAAATTTTGCACTCAGTCGTTAAATCAATCAATCTAGAAAATATAGCCCCAAAACATTCTCTTGGTTTTAACAGTTGGAATCCAAGCGTCCAGAATCTCTACCGAGCTCCATAAGCACAGCACACTTGGAACTTTACCAAACGAAGTTTCTTCGTGTAATCTGCTAAACCCTCTGTATACCTACCATGCAGGGACTTGTGATAAATCAAGAATATTGACCGCTAATTCAGTAGCTGCTCGGGTTCTGCTTTTCTTAGTTCTTCCAGGTCAGTTACAAATCATTATAGCAACTTTATTAAGAATATCCTAAAGATTTCTTAAAGCATTAAACATAATAATTAAAAATATTTTTTTTACTTTTAACTATTTATGTTATGTTGCTATTTATTAATAACGAAATATATATTTTAGGTCATTTAACGTTTAACCTGGCTATTGGATTGTCACAAGGTTTCCATATCTTCTCTGTATCCTTTCTTTTTCTGTACATGGTCGCAGTTTTATTTCAGGTAGAAAAAAATCACAATTAATTAAATTTAAAAACTAATCTATTAATTTTTTAAAGGTTTGTTTCCTGCTTTACATTGTTAATATTCTCGTGCACTTTCTTTGGCGAAGAGCTGTTGATCCGGACAATGCCGCAATTCCATATCTCACTGCACTCGGAGATTTACTTGGGGGGGCTCTTCTTGCAGTCGTCTTCATTACACTAGACTTAAATTAAATAAATAAAGCAAGATTTTATATTCTATTAAATAACCAAAGACGTCCTTCTCTTTTACTTAAACCAGTGTTATAGTTATAAATATTATTAATTACTGACATTGGATATGTAAATTGTAGGTACAGTTTGACACGATCCTTACACATACTTACCAATGTATAATTAATTAGAGTATCACAATGCAGTAGTGTCCATAAAACTGTGGAATAGAGAGACGACATTTCAGCAATATTATATGAAATTGAAGTTGTTATAATGAATTTTATAACTTGAAAATCATAACATATTTAGTGAAAGGGGACTGCGCACACTAGAAAACTGCTGTGTTTCATATTTATTGGACTATTTAAAATCATAACTTGATTCTAACAGTCGTCATCCCACAGTTCTATGGGCCTCACTGAAGAATGTCAGATTGTCTTCCTAAGATTAGATAATTTGTTTAAACTTTATAGCAACATATATCAAGTCATTTTTCCAATTTTTGGCATTTCCACTCAAATGTGAGAGTCGTTAAAAAGGATTACAATATGAATAATCAGGAAAGTATGAGTAAAGATCGCACTAAACATAAAACCTTTTATTATTTTTGTTGAATTCCATACAATCATAATTCAAGATTAACAAAAGCTATTCGCAAACCTTACTAACACACTTCCTTCTAGTAAAGGTTCTGAAATTTTACCCTCATTTAGTTCTGAAGCATTAGTAATGTCTACCATTTGATCAATTTTGAGAAAAAAACTAAAAAAAACTAACTATTCTCTCATGTACTTGAAGGCTGTGTGAAATCTTATCTTCAAACATAAAATAACCACAGTACAATTCGTAATATGTCTTGAAACTTGCTGAAACCTTTTCTTCCGAACTACAACCCATAGTGCCTTGTTGTAAACATTACAATTACGCTTATGTTAACCAATAATATTTGATGTTGTATCCTTTTTAGACCTTATGCTTTTGCTCAATGAAATAAACCCATGAAATATATATTAATTGTTCTAATAAGAGGAGCAAGTAGTTGTATTTTTGTGAAAACAACAAAATTCATATAATTTCTGTCATTAGTGTCATGTTAAAAAATTTTCCTTGAATTTATAACTGTTTTATTTTGTGAATATCCCAGAGGTAAACTTATTTAATAATTGTGAGTTGACCGTGTATAAAGCTATAAGCTAGGGTCTGAAGATAACCATGAAACAAATTGGCTTGCATAGCTTACAATTACTTTTACAATTACTATTCCCTGGAGTTGACCCTAAATAAAGCTATAACCTAGGGTCCCCGGGAAGGTAACCATGAAAAAAACCTCACGCTTGCATAGCTTGGAATTTTAGGAAAATCGATTCGTACTTTTAACTAAATAGATTTACAGACTTGTTAGAAAAGTATTGAAAAAAGAATAATATATTGACACCCTTTCAACATTGTTGATGACATAAATGACGGTCAGTTCAAATTAATTATCCTAATAATCTATACCTTCAAATAGCCAGTACAGTAAAGTACAGTAAAGTACAGTAAAAATTGAGCGAGTACATTTTAAATGTCAAAGATTTTGTAGTACCCAATGAGAGTATAACTAAGGAGAGGAGATAGGTTTGTTTACATTTTACTCGTAGCATATTAGAAAGTTTGAAATATTTTTTTTATTTTAACTAATTTGAAGTTATTATTGATAATTAAAATTCTTTTATTATTACCGTGAAATAAACATCTTTCCCAAGGAAAACTAATGTTGAACAGAAATAAATCGTAATTTTTTTCTCTAAAAAGTCTAGGAAACTAGGATGGCCAATCTAGGTATTAATAACAAAGTTAATGTTGAAATCAAAATATAGGATCCTGGAAACCTAGGTTAAAATGTCAAAATAAGAAAGTGAATTTTTTAGTTATAAACTGAAGGGTTTCGTTTTGAGATATGGGATGGATCAGTCTACTGAACAATTTAGAGACAAGGGCATATACAGGGGGGGGGGCAAGGGGGGCAGTGCCCCACCCTAGACCTGTAAAGGGGGGGTGGTATACGTGAAGAACCAGAGCCACCATGACAGAAGTCCAAATGAAAAATCTATTTAGAATGCACATTCATCATAATCGGATGGGTGCTATCAGAGATAGCGAAGTAAAACTACTATTTTTAAATGCCAA